>NC_134031.1:21225909-21326909 GCF_964204645.1 Tubulanus polymorphus
TCGGAATGACAATACACGCGCTGCAGTTAAAGAGCCATAGGATAAAAACTAGGCAAGATATCTTAACATTTCAAAGTTCACCCGAAAGAGGGCATTTATGCGCACAGTTCTTGAAATGCTTGGATTTTTTAGAAAATTATTTCTGAAAATAACGAACTTCAAAGTTCAGTACCCTTGATTTCTATGCGCACGGAAAAAACTGACCGCCAATTTTTATATCGCTCTCAAGTCGCATTGTTGCAAATTTGAAAAATGATTCTTACATAACTGAAAACTAGAGATTTATGCGGTTTGAATGTTGCTGAAACTGTCAAAATCCATCCATGGACAGATGAAATATGATACAACACACATCACGGATAGTTTTTAAAAAGAGAAAAGAAACGACCCAACAATACAGGACAAAAGTACCCTAACAAAATGGCGGCTAGCAACTGTAAAATGGTTTATTAATGCTATTGATGTTGCTTCACCAATTCAACATGACGTCACTAAATGAAACCATTGTGGACTATTTCAATACTCTCTACTAGAGGTTTCATATAAGCAAGTAGTTTATGGAATCCTATTCATAAAAGTTATTAATCAATGTTTTTAAACTGCTGATGCAAAATATATACGTCATAAATAATCTGTTTGATTGTCTTTTCAAGTTAACACTTAAACCCAGTGGAACAAATCAAACTCCAGCCATTTTTCCTTCATTTGCCATTTTTCGTTTTTACTCTTTTCTCTGACTTTTAGCACTTGAGTCGAGGTAGGAATAGACCCCTGCCCGCTCGCTAAGCGTGCAGGACACTAAACCTTCGAATTGCTCTCGGACCCCACTCTTTATATCAGCATTTCATGCTGTTTTATTTTATTCACGCATTCGCTTTACATTTTTTCATATGGCTTTTCCTTATTTGTCGTCTCACTAAAATTCTCATCAGTTCCGACTGGGATCAAGTTTAATCTTTTAGAGACAAAGAGCAAAAGATTGTGTTAGTTGCAGCAGCAGCAGCTGCAGCAGCACCAGCAGCAACACTGATACAGATGAATCTTTCATTAACTACGTCATTTGTTCCATTCTCAAATATTGAGTCATGATGGCAACAGAAATAACTTTAAAAAATGTTAAATCTTTCATTTATGGCCTTGGTTTAGTGACCTAAGCGTCAAAGTTTGGTTCATAGCCCAGGTTTGGTGACCAAAGAGTCAAAGTTTGGTTCATAGCCCTGTTTTGGTGACCAAAGAGTCAAAGTTTGGTCTATGGTTCTGATTTGGTGACCACGGAGGGTAAATATAGCTCATGAGCGTTGCATATGTTGAATAGGGGAATTGGACTAAACACTCATCACTAGAATAAAGTGAAGAATTATGTTCACACTGAATGGGCTCAAAATCTTGGACTAATTGATAAAGTCTGAAATAATTCTGACTAATTTGAGTCTACCGGAAAATGATGCATTGATCGAAGTCTAAAAGCTATAAACTGACAAATTGATCGAGCACTGATAATATTTTAAATAACAGCGGAGGATGAAATAACTTTCATAAACTGATATGATCGTGAAAAATGGCAAAATACACTAGATACACCTCCCCCACGCTTTATCAGAGTCTCATTGTAGTAGGAAGATTGTCGTAGCCTAACTGTAAAAACTACAACTACATCTGGTTGAATATCATCTGTTTTTATGGCTTTTAAATTCAGTAAAATATTTCCTGATAGAAGTATAATTAGTTCGCAGCCCCTTAAATTCTGTCTAGAATAGAATTATAAGTCACAGGTAGAAATAGAATATTATCCTATTCTAAAATGAATATAATAATAGAACAATAGTCTCTCCGTGTCAATCTTTGTCCCACCTAAAAATTGTACAGTTTATTTCAGAAAATGTGTCCCATCTTTTTGAAGAGGATAACTAATTATTAAGGATATCTATGAATAGTGATATACTGTGCCATGAAGGCAAATGAAGAAGTGTGTCAATAAAAGTGATTACAAAACATATCACTTATTCTAATGAGTTCTATACTCTTCTTCCAAAAATGAAGAGTAGGTCTCTGTCTAAGAATCTGCAGAAAAAAGAGGAAGCAGCAATGAATGTGAACTGCATCTCGACTCTCGTCAACAATTTTCTAAGTCGTCCTATACAGTTCTCAGTATTTACAGCCGTTTTTAAAATAGCACAGAAGAAAATACATCTTTCAGCTGGAAATGTATCAGTAAACGGCCAGATATCAACAGTAATTATTACGTATGATTGTTGTTTCATTGAATTATTAATGAAACCGTGTTTTGATCGGAGCCAAGGAGCAGTTTGTGATCATTCAAAAAATATCTCTCATTCCTGACAACATTAAATAATGGCCCTCAAAATTGAAACGTCCCAATTCAAAAATCCGGGGCAATTATCTTATAACGATTGAGAGAAGTGACGGTGAAATTACGTGCGCACTCACCGGGGATCAAACCCGGGTCTCATAGAAATAACAACCAGTAAAATAGAACGAGTCCAATTGGCCGATGCTTATACAGCTTACTGTAACATGACATGTTGCAGTCACACATGTTGCGGCCACATGACGTGTTTCATAATGATTAATCCTTTCTTAGAATAATAAAAAGATGGGACACATTTTCTGAAATATCCTGAACTTCAAGACTAAAACTACGACTAAACCACCTGTACTTGTACCTAAACCCTAAAGCCCCACCCTATATCCCTCCCTCCAAAGTCCTAACACCACCCCTACATCTCTCCCACCCTCCCAAGTCCTACCACCACCCCTTTCATCCCTCCCACCCTCCCAAACCCCATCCCTCCCACCCTCCCGGACCCCTTCCCTCCCGCCCTCCCTCACCCCATCCCTCCCGCCCTCTCACCCCTTCCCTCCCAGACCCCTTCCCTCCCACCGTCCCCCACCCCAACCCTCCCGCCCTCCCTCTACCCCTTCCCCAACCCTACCCACCCTCCCTAAACCCTGTGGTTAGGTGAGTTGAATGTTCTGATGTTTTAGTTAGATGGATAGGAATCTAATGAAGATGAGAGAACATTAAATCACTGTTCAATCACAGGATGAAGTAATGCAGTGATCTGTACTCTGTATCTGTACACAATGTTACATGTATCTGTAACTGTTCAATCAGTATGAAATAAGTACAGCAGTTTAATCTACAGATATTCTAACTCTTAAGATACACATGATCTGATTATCACGAAGGAACATGATTGATAACAGTAGTATTATTGACATCAGGAACCAGTTTCATATTGATTAGAAATAACATTTGAGTTGATCACAATTTAGAAAACCTGTAAACCCGCTTACAGAAATAACAATCCCAATCATGAACTGATTATAGTCAAACATTCACCAAAAGAAATTTGAAATGATTGAATAACTGCAACAGGTTTTTGTGATTTCATTTCAAAACATGGTTTATAACAAACAATATAAAATTGGTCCCTAAAAATCAATTCAACAACCGATAAATAAAGATTAATGTAACTTATCTTGAATTTCCACATAGGCTATAGTGATTCCTGATGTCATGCTGAATCCAAGAATGATTCCCGATGTCCGGTGCGAAACCAAAAAAGTTTGATTGTGAAACACTGATTCCTTGTTGTCCTGTGCAGAATCTAAGAGTGATTCTTGTTTTCCTGTGCTGAATCAAAATTCCCGTTGAACACGTTGAAGTGATACCTGTAATAGACAAATCTAAGATTGTTTTCTTTCCTTAGAAATAACTGCAGAAATATCAAATCTAAAATTCAAACTTACAAATTAGATTGTTCACTCCAATCTGCAGTTCATTTATTCAAGGGGTTTTTCTATCCACAGTTTAGGTTTTGCATCTAGAGTTCAACATGAAATATAAATAAGAAAGTAATGAAAAAACGAACAGTTTAAATATTATCTGTTTCTGAAACCGATGAAGATCATCATCATCAATATCAGACAAATGGAGGCAAGTAGAGGCATCCATCCTCCCGCGGCAGGGAGTCGAACCTGATGGCATCCAGAATGCCACGGTACGAAACCCTGCCACACTAGACCAAGTGCGCAGCAGCTACATGCGCAGCTTAGATGATGTCATTAATAGCCAATTAGAAATTCAGTTTTATTTTAGCCCGGGTTTACCCATTTATAGTTCTTCCGTGAAATTTACCTCAGCGATTAACGAGCAATCTGATTGGTGCCCCAAGATTTCGCACGGTAAAGCTGCGCATGTACCTGCGCACCCGGTCTAGTGTAGCAGGGGTTCGTACCGTGGCTGAGTGTAGCAAGCGATGTCATCAGGTTCAAATCCCTCCCATGGGAGGATGTCGGTGTCCGACACGTTTGGACTGTGGTGGTGATTAATATCGGTTTAGCGACAGATGAAATAAACTTACAGTTTTCACTGTTTGATTAAATCAGTCGATGGAATCCTTTTAGAACAAATTCAGGTCTAACTGCAGTTTGGGTCACCTATCCACTGGGTGGTGCTAGTGTTATTGAAGAATAGCGTTATGGTAAGGTTAGGTACATAACCATTAGGGACACCTAAACTGCAGTCATACCCAAATTCATTACATCACAGCGAGGTGAAGCCCATCGTGATCTAGAAATATCAGGATGGAATGACGTCATGCTTGACTGAGCGCCACCAGTCCAAGTGCACTGTTTGTAGGATGTACCTCTGAAATAATTTGATTTACCACAATATCTGAGATGGAATATTTGTCGCCATTTAAACCAATGTTACAAACACTTACCAAATATTGAAATACTGATTTCAGGGGTCGGGAAGGAGGGTGGCAATGTTTAGGTGAGGTTTTTGCTAAATTTCGTGTTATGGTAAAGCACGCCATTTTGATATTGCGTCATAGTGTACCTCAGATTGGGATTCCCGCCGCTAGACTGGTCACCGCCACCTGCATTCGCAAGTAGAAATGGCAACCAGTCTATTGCAGGTCTCGGCTTCTTTTCGATTATATTGGATTTTTATATTCTACGCAATATTCAAAGAATTTATTCTAATGAAAACCACGCTCTTGGATCAAAGGCCCGTGGATTACTACTTTAGTTCACAGAAATTCCGCTATCGTTATTCATAGGGGCAGCACTGAACGGTTGTTATCTGATGCAGTCTTGCTATTTTACTGCGGCATGTGAGGAATACAGATTTTTCTTAAGTCAAATTTCATTCATCACTCAACACTAGTTTGTTAGAAATTAATAACTCTACCAACATTAGAGCTTTATATAAGGAGAGTAAATGGTATGATAGAATCTCCCTAATTCCGATCATTGGAACCAACAAAATTCATCCGTTTTACGGCAAATCCGGATTAAAAGTCATTTTCGTGTATATTAATGATTAAATTGACTGTAAATATTATCCGGATTAGACCAAAATTCGGATTAAGCTTAAAACGATAGTAGCAGCTTCAGCAACTAGAGCTTCTTTACTCTTTGAAGGTGAATATTTTTAATTTCTCCAGTTCCAAAAAGTGTTGGGCGTATTGCATTCTGGAAAGAGAAAATTATGCCAGAAAATGGTTAATGAAATAGATAGAAACTGCAACTGTTCGATTGACAGAAAACCTACCGGGTTAATGAGTAGTTAATCACAATGTGTCGAATATATGCAGATTTCTGAGAGGTTTGATGGTAGCTTTAGACTGCTTCCTCAAGTAAAACGTTGATACCTGCCAACATTGACCGATCAAAACATCATTTTCTGGACTTGATTTGAAGATCACCACAAATTACTGCAATAAATCGATATAAAACTCACCGCTTCTGACTTGTTTGAGTTGTGGAGCGCAATGTTAACTGCAAGTTCAGCTTTATTTTAGACCCTAGAATACAACAGTTGTATAATTTTGATGATTCGAACTTTGACCAGAATAGAAGTGATTGAAAATTCGCCTTCACTGATTAATGTAGCTTCTAATCAGGAAATGAGTTTATAAATGTACAGTCAAACAGAGACTAGAATCTGTAGAGATATTTACCGGTACTGTATTTGTTTTGAGGACTTAAAGCGATGTCCATCTTAAACAAATGTGAAGTGAATTCCCAATGTTTACTGTTCACAGATTCTATCAAGGGTTCCAGTTATTTCAGCTCCTAAAAACAAATTTTAGAAATTTTCAGTGAAGTTGTTACGAAATAAGAGCAGTTTCACACCAAATTAAACTAAGCCGTGATCTTTGAGTGATTGAATGCTGGAAACATAAACAGATAGAATAATTTATATAGAACAGTTCTCTAAAAATAATGAATTTCCAAACAGGTTTTACCTGCTACTGCTGCTGTTGCAGCTGGTGGTGGCGCTGTTGCTGCATGGTGCTGGTACAGCGGGTACTGCCAGTGCTGCTGTTGCAGCTGCTGGTGGCGCTGTTGCTGCATAGTGCTGGTACTGCGGGTACTGCCAGTGCTGCTGTTGCAGCTGCTGGTGGCGCTGTTGCTGCATAGTGCTGGTACTGCCAGTGCTGCTGTTGCAGCTGCTGGTGGCGCTGTTGCTGCATGGTGCTGGTACTGCAGGTACTGCCAGTGCTGCTGTTGCTGCTGCTGCAGCGGTGTGTATCTCATCCTGTAACTGAGAGCAAAACAGTAATTTTTAGTTCAAAAATAATTCAAAATATCAACAGAGACTGTGAAGAATTCTGTGGAGAAATTCATTACCAGTTTTGTACTTACCTTTAAATGAGCCTGTTTAAATAGTAAATTCTATTGCATTCATTTCATTCTGAAAAGAAAAAGAAACAATAATCAGTGACAATAGAGCAGAATGTAACATCTCAAATTATCAATCAATCAGACAGAAACAGTACAGGATTTCTGTGGATTAAACTGCTGTACTTATTTCATACTGATTGTACAGTTACAGATACATGTAACATTGCATTGTGTACAGATACAGAGTACAGATCACTGCATTACTTCATCCTGTGATTGAACAGTGATTTAATGTTCTCTCATCTTCATTAGACTCCCATCCGTCTAACTAAAACATCAGAACATTTCAACTCATCTAACCTCCCGACCTAACCCTCCCAGACCCCATCCCTCCCGCCCTCCTTCCCTCCCACACCCCTTCAATCCCGCCTCCCGACCCCTTCCCTCCCACCCTCCCTCGCCCCTTCCCTCCCGGACTCCTTCCCTCCCGCCCTCCCGGACCCCTTCCCTCCCGTCCTCCAAAACCCCTTCCCTCCCGCCCTCCCCGACCCCTTCCTTCCCACCCTCCCATACCCCTTCCCTCCCGGACCCCTTCCCTCCCGCCCTCCTGGACCCCTCCCTCAATGCCTTCCCACCTGGCCCTCCCTCAATGCCCTCCCACCTGGCCCTCCCTCAATGCCTCCTCAACTCTCTTGTCTCCTCTTCACACACCACTCATCTGTACTATAACTACAAAACGATTTGCCATTTTTCACGATCATATCAATTTCATTTATAAATCAAAATCCTTAATCAATTGCATCATTGATGGGACTCACAGATACTTTCTCTACACATTTTGGAGACCATTTTCTCTACACATTTGATGACCTCAAATGATCATATGCCTGGGTTGGTCTTAAAAATCACATGGCTTCATTTTTACAGATGATTTCTTTATCAATTTCATCAAATTATTCCTATTATTTTTACTCCCTCTAATAAGTATTCACAATATATCTCAGTTTCACGACAAGTTGCAGCAGTCGTCTGTAAACAGATTTCATTTCATCAAACGATGCGAGTTTGAGTTGTAGAGGTTTCATCTACAAAACATCAAACCAAACCCGAGGAACTTAATGTTGTAAGGTAGGGGGAGGTATACGGAGGGTTCACCCGAACCAAGGATATAAGCCCGAACCAAACCTCCACACTCACAAAACAATTAATGCTATTTATGTTGCTTCACCAATTCAACATGACGTCACTAAATGAAACCATTGTGGACTATTTCAATACTCTCTACTAGAGGTTTCATATAAGCAAGTAGTTTATGGAATCCTATTCATAAAAGTTATTAATCAATGTTTTTAAACTGCTGATGCAAAATATATACGTCATAAATAATCTGTTTGATTGTCTTTTCAAGTTAACACTTAAACCCAGTGGAACAAATCAAACTCCAGCCATTTTTCCTTCATTTGCCATTTTTCGTTTTTACTCTTTTCTCTGACTTTTAGCACTTGAGTCGAGGTAGGAATAGACCCCTGCCCGCTCGCTAAGCGTGCAGGACACTAAACCTTCGAATTGCTCTCGGACCCCACTCTTTATATCAGCATTTCATGCTGTTTTATTTTATTCACGCATTCGCTTTACATTTTTTCATATGGCTTTTCCTTATTTGTCGTCTCACTAAAATTCTCATCAGTTCCGACTGGGATAAAGTTTAATCTTTTAGAGACAAACAGCAAAAGGTTGTGTTAGTTGCACCAGCAGCAGCAGCAGCAGCAGCACCAGCAGCAACACTGATACAGATGAATCTTTCATTAACTACGTCATTTGTTCCATTCTCAAATATTGAGTCATGAAGGCAACAGAAATAACTTTAATAAACGTTTAATCTTTCATTTATGGCCTCGGTTTAATGACCTAAGCGTCAAAGTTTGGTTCATAGCCCAGGTATGGTGACCAAAGAGTCAAAGTTTGGTTCATGGCCCAGGTTTGGTGACCAAAAGTCAAAGTTTGGTTCATAGCCCAGGTTTGGTGACCAAAGAGTCAAAGTTTGGTTCAAGGCTCAGGTTTAGTGACCAAAGAGTCAAAGTTTGGTTCATGGCTCAGGTTTAATGACCAGAGTCAAAATTTGGTTCATAGCCCTGTTTTGGTGACCAAAGCGTCAAAGTTTGGTCTATGGTTCTGATTTGGTGACCACGGAGGGTAAATATAGCACATGACCCTCGTTAAAGGTAAGTCAGTTTTATGGCTCTGGTTTGATTAGCAAATAACATGAAAAATTGAGCGTTGCATATGTTGAATAGGGGAATTGGACTAAACACTCATCACTAGAATAAAGTGAAGAATTATGTTCACACTGAATGGGCTCAAAATCTTGTACTAATTGATAAAGTCTGAAATAATTCTGACTAATTTGAGTCTATCGGAAAATGATGCATTGATCGAAGTCTAAAAGCTATAAACTGACAAATTGATCGAGCGCTGATAATATTTTAAATAACAGCGGAGGATGAAATAACTTTCATAAACTGATATGATCGTGAAAAATGGCAAAATACACTAGATACACCTCCCCCACGCTTTATCAGAGTCTCATTGTAGTAGGAAGATTGCCGTAGCCTAACTGTAAAAACTACAACTACATCTGGTTGAATATCATTTGTTTTTATGGCTTTTAAATTCAGTAAAATATTTCCTGATAGAAGTATAATTAGTTCGCAGCCCCTTAAATTCTGTCTAGAATAGAATTATAAGTCACAGGTAGAAATAGAATATTATCCTATTCTAAAATGAATATAATAATAGAACAATAGTCTCTCCGTGTCAATCTTTGTCCCACCTAAAAATTGTACAGTTTATTTCAGAAAATGTGTCCCATCTTTTTGAAAAGGATAACTAATTATTAAGGATATCTATGAATAGTGATATACTGTGCCATGAAGGCAAATGTAGAAGTGTGTCTGAAAATCCATAAAAGTGATAACAAAACATATCACTTATTCTAATGAGTTCTATACTCTTCTTCCAAAAATGAAGAGTAGGTCTCTGTCTAAGAATCTGCAGAAAAAAGAGGAAGCAGCAATGAATGTGACTGCATCTCGACTCTCGTCAACAAATTTCTAAGTTGTCCTATACAGTTCTCAGTATTTACAGCCGTTTCTAAAATAGCACAGAAGAAAATACATCTTTCAGCTGGAAATGTATCAGTAAACCGCCAGATATCAACAGTAATTATTACTTATGATTGTTGTTTCATTGAATTATTAATGAAACTGTTTTTTGATCGGAGCCAAGGAGCAGTTTGTGATCATTCAAAAAATATCTCTCATTCCTGACAACATTAAATAATGGCCCTCAAAATTGAAAAGTCCCAATTCAAAAATTATCTCATAACGATTGAGAGAAGTGACGGTGAAATTACGTGCGCACTCACCGGGGATCAAACCCGGGTCTCATAGAAATAACAACCAGTAAAATAGAACGAGTCCAATTGGCCGATGCTTATACAGCTTACTGTAACATGACAAGTTGCAGTCACACATGTTGCGGCCACATGACGTGTTTCATAATGATTAATCCTTTCTTAGAACAGTGTTTTCAATAAGAAATTAACAAGCCAGGTCCCTTTGAAAAACAGGAGGGTCCAATAATATGTCACAGTCCCTGAAACGAAAGCTTGTTTGAAGTAACAGGCGGGTCCTTTACAAACGACAGATGGGTCTGGGACCTGGGACCTGGCTCTTATTGAAAACACTGTAGAATAATAAAACCCCATCCCTCCCACCCTCCCGGACCCCTTCCCTCCCGCCCTCCCTCACCCCTTCCCTCCCGCCCTCACTGACCCCTTTCCTCCCGCCCTCCCTCGACCCATCCGTCCCGCCCTCTCTCACCCCTTCCCTCCCTCCCAGACCCCTTCCCTCCCGCCCTCCCTCACCCCTTACCTCCCCCAACCCTCCCACCGTCCCGGACCCCTTCCCTCCCGCCCTCCCTCACCCCTACATCCCTCCCGTCCTCTCACCCCTTCCCTCCCACCCTCCCTCCCAGACCCCTTCCCTCCCACCGTCCCCCACCCCAACCCTCCCGCCCTCCCTCTACCCCTTCCCCAACCCTACCCACCCTCCCTAAACCCTGTGGTTAGGTGAGTTGAATGTTCTGATGTTTTAGTTAGATGGATGGGAATCTAATGAAGATGAGAGAACATTAAATCACTGTTCAATCACAGGATGAAGTAATGCAGTGATCTGTACTCTGTATCTGTACACAATGTTACATGTATCTGTAACTGTTCAATCAGTATGAAATAAGTACAGCAGTTTAATCTATAGAAATTCTAACTCGATACACATGATCTGATTATCACGAAGGAACATGATTGATAACAGTTGTATTATTGACATCAGGAACCAGTTTCATATTGATTAGAAATAACATTTGAGTTGATCGCAATTTAGAAAACCTGTAAACCCGCTTACTGAAATAACAATCCCAACCATGAACTGATTATAGCCAAATATTCATCAAAAGAAATTTGAAATGATTGAATAACTGCAGCAGGTTTCTGAGATTTCATTTCAAAACATGGTTTATAACAAACAATATAAAATTGGTCCCTTAAAATCAATTCAACAACCGATAAATAAAGATTAATGTTACTTCTCTTGAATTTCCACATAGGCTATAGTGATTCCTGATGTCATGCTGAATCCAAGAGTGATTCCCGTTCTGATGTTCTGTGCTAAATCCAAAAAAGTCTGGTTGTAAAACACTGATTCCTTGTTGTCCTGTGCTGAATCCAAGAATGATTCCCGATGTCCGGCGCGAAACCAAAAAAGTCTGATTGTGAAACACTGATCCCTTGTTGTCCTGTGCAGAATCTAAGAGTGATTCTTGTTTTCCTGTGCTGAATCAAAATCCCCGTTGAACACGTTGAAGTGATACCTATAATAGACAAATATAAGATTGTTTTCTTTCCTTAGAAATAACTGCAGAAATAACAAATCTAAAATTCAAACTTACAAATTAGATTGTTCACTCCAATCTGCAGTTCATTTATTCAAGGGGTTTTTCTATCCACAGTTTAGGTTTTGCATCTAGAGACTTGAAATATAAACAAGAAAGTAATGAAAAAATGAACAGTTTAAATATTATCTGTTTCTGAAACCTATGAAGATCATCATCATCAATATCACAGTCGAATGGAGGCAAGTAGAGGCATCAATCCTCCTGCGGCAGGGTCTCAAACCTGATGGCATCCAGATTGTCACGGTACGAAACCCTGCCACACTAGACCGAGTGCGCAGCAGCTACATGCGCAGCTTAGATGATGTCATTAATAGCCAATTAGAAATTCAGTTTTATTTGAGCCCGGGTTTACCCATTTATAGTTCTTCTGTGAAATTTACATCAGCGATTAACGAGCAATCTGTTTGGTGCCGCAAGATTTCGCGCGGTAAAGCTGCCCATGTACCTGCGCACCCGGTCTAGTGTGGCAGGGGTTGGTACCGTGGCTGAGTGTAGCGAGCGATGTCATCAGGTTCAAATCCCTCCCATGGGAGGATGTTGGTGTCCCACATGTTTGGACTGCGATTAATAGGCCTATAGGTTAAGCGACAGATGAAATAAACTTACACTGTTTTCACTGTTTGATGTAATCAGTCGATGGAATCATTTTAGAACAAATTCATTACAAAACAGCGAGGTGAAGCCCATCGTGATCTAGAAATATCAGGATGGAATGACGTCGATATGCTCGACTGAGCGCCACCATATGTGCACTGTTTGAAGGATGTGACTCTGAAATAATATGATTTCCCACAATATCTGAGATGGAATATTTTTCGCCATTTAAACCAATGTTACAAACACTTACCAAATATTGAAATACTGATTTCAGGGGTCGGGAAGGAGGGTGGCAATGTTTGTATTAGGTGAGGTTTTTGCTTAATTTCGTGTTGGTTAAGCACGCCATTTTGATATTGCGTCATAGTGTACCTCAGATTGGGATTCCCGCCGCTAGACTGGTCACCGCCACATGTACTCGCAGGTAGAAATGGCAACCAGTCTATTGCAGGTCTCGGCTTCTTTTCGATTTGATTTTATATTCTACGCAATATTCAAAGAATTTATTCTAATGAAAACCACACTCTTTGCCAATGTAATCATTCGTTCCAAGGTTTCCGGAATTACTACTTTAGTTCACAGAAATTCCGCTGTCGTTATTCATTGGGGCAGCACTGAACGGTTGAATCTGATGCAGTCTTGCTATTTGAAATTAATAACTGTACCAACATTTGAGCTTTATATAAGGAGAGTAAATGGTATGATAGAATCTCCCTAATTCCGATCATTGGGACCAACAAAATTCATCCGTTTTACGGCAAATCCGGATTAAAAGTCATTTTCGTGTATATTAATGATTAAATTGACCGTATATATTATCCGGATTAGACCAAAATTCGGATTAAGCCGATGCGGATTAAACGATTTAGTTTGACTGTATTAGCCAATAGAATCAGTCTTCACCCATCGAACTGGCCCCAGGGCACTAAAATTACCAAGAAACAAACATTGACGAGTGTTAGCCTGTTTAATAAACGCAGAAACCCTTGTTTTGGCCTGTTTAATAAACGCAGAAACCCTAGTTTTGGCCTGTTTAATAAACGCAGAAACCCTAGTGTTGGCCTGTATAATAAACGCAGAAACCCTAGTGTTGGCCTGGTGAATAAACGCAGAAACCCTAGTTTTGGCCTTTTTAATAAACGCCGAAACCCTAGTTTTGGCCTGGTGAATAAACGCAGAAACCCTAGTTTTGGCCTGCTGAATAAACGCAGAAACCCTTGTGTTGGCCTGTTTAATAAACGCAGAAACCCTAGTTTTGGCCTGCTGAATAAACGCAGAAACCCTTGTGTTGGCCTGTTTAATAAACGCAGAAACCCTTGTGTTGGCCTGTTTAATAAACGCAGAAACCCTAGTGTTGGCCTGTTAATAAACGCAGAAACCCTAGTTTTGGCCTGGTGAATAAACGCAGAAACCCTAGTTTTGGCCTGTTTAATAAACGCAGAAACCCTAGTGTTGGCCTGGTGAATAAACGCAGTAACCCTAGTGTTGGCCTGTTAATAAACGCAGAAACCCTAGTTTTGGCCTGTTTAATAAACGCAGAAACCCTAGTTTTGGCCCGGTGAATAAACGCAGAAACCTTAGTTTTGGCCTGGTGAATAAACGCAGTAACCCTAGTGTTGGCCTGTTTAATAAACGCAGAAACCCTAGTTTTGGCCTGTTTAATAAACGCAGAAATCCTAGTTTTGGCCTGGTAAATAAACGCAGAAACCCTAGTGTTGGCCTGTTTAATAAACGCAGAAACCCTAGTTTTGGCCTGGTGAATAAACGCAGAAACCCTAGTTTTGGCCTGGTGAATAAACGCAGAAACCCTAGTGTTGGCCTGTTTAATAAACGCAGAAATCCTAGTTTTGGCCTGTTTAATAAACGCAGAAACCCTAGTTTTGGCCTGGTGAATAAACGCAGAAACCCTAGTTTTGGCCTGTTTAATAAACGCAGTAACCCTAGTGTTGGCCTGTTTAATAAACTCAGAAACCCTAGTGTTGGCCTGTTTAATAAACGCAGAAACCCTAGTGTTGGCCTGTTTAATAAACGCAGAAACCCTAGTGTTGGCCTGTTTAATAAACGCAGAAACCCTAGTGTTGGCCTGTTACCACACTGACCACACACATTCACAAACCAAGGCAGGCACCAGAACTCAGCGGTCTAGTGGTTAGCGTGCTCGGCCGGCATGCTGGAGGTCGCCGGTTCGAGTCCTGCTAGGGTTAGGGTTACGTTCGATCTAGGGTTAGGGTTAGTGCCTCAGGTTGGGGCTAATTTTTGGCCCAGCGAGGTATTTGTAGTACGATGATCATCTGTTTGCCTCAGGTTATTTTTTTGTCAATAGATTCTATACTAACTTATATATTTTGAACACATATATTTGCTTTATCTAGTGGAGGCCACTTTATTTAAAAGATACTTCGCTCAATACAGTTGTTTATTTCTAAATGAATAAAAGAGTTGGTGACATTATTCAATATATATAAAAACCACAATATCTACTTTAAGGTTGGTATGCAACAATTTCCACTCTTTTCCATAGGTATCGCTTTGGATAAATGTCTATATCTCTTGGCCCAATGGACCGATTACGATTAAACTTGATACAGGAACTTTTATCAAGTAGCACTCGGGGTGGGTGAAATCGCTCTAGGTTGAAGTTACACTGTCCTAAATTGGGTTGGCGAGTCAGGTGCTATTACCTATTGTTTGGGCCTATTTTGCCTTTGTTGAGGCTATTTCATGATTCCTGTCGTCCCCTAAATGCCATTTTGGTGGAAAAAGGGTAATTTATTATTGGCGTCGATGGGGTCTTAATAGAGAATTGTTTTTATCACAAAAATGATAGCGTTTCGACAGTTTACAAATAAGATAAACTTTTTCGACTTTTACAGAAGTAAACCGTATGACGTAAACATCAAGCGATTAAAATATTCACTTAAGTTTTATTCAGCAAAAAATCATCGAGTTTATTTTGTACGTTACAATTAAGTTCTTCAATTAAACAACTTAGTATTAAAAAAATGATGGTTGGATTTATAATTTTCAATATAAATGGCGGAACTTACTTTTTACAATATTGAATAATTCGATGGTTTAAAAAATACTAATAGAAAAGGAGAAATGGAAGATGAAATGAAATAATTTTCAGATTGACTAGAGAGATTGAGATCTTCTGGTGTTCTACATCTTATGTTCAAAATACACGTATTTATTATAATGGTACCTGGTTTATCGTGGGCTGATTATATGTACAGTCCGTCTGATATTCAAAGTTTAACAAAATCTGATAAACACGTAGTCCAAAAACTGGGCCCTATAAGTGTCACTTTCGTAATCTTAATTTGCTCTAACTGACATTGAACCACATAACTACGTGATAGGGGGAAATGTTCGTATTCTCAAAGCGTGGATTCCCGAACATCATCTACGGTGAATCAAACAGTGAATCGGTCGATACCGTATACAACTAGTGAAGATGGAGAAATTCAAATTTGATCAGTGTCATTAATTCAAGTCAATTACAGATAATACAGTCGTCTGTCAACAAAACGGTTACTATTATCAGACACCAGCTGTCCTTGTACAACAACGCGCGTCACACATATAGACAATACAGATGTAGAACGATAACCACACTCAAACGTGATGAACGGATAATAAGATAAAATCCCAATATTAACAGATTAAAATAGTGGGATTTTATCTTAATACAGATGTTTATTACTGTAGAAATTGTTTTTTAATTTCGAGGTTTTACTTGAAAAAGCCGCCATCTTGATTTTGACCTTTTAAAGAACATTTCACATTTAAAATGTAGTTTTAGATTTAAATAGCTATATCAGGAATAAAACACGTTATTGATAGTTTATATCATTATGATGATATTTATGTAAAGAAGACAGGTTCTGTTACGGGTGATGAAGCTCTGCAGTTTTACACCCGGAGACGGTTTAGGACGGCGTCCAGAATAGACTGAACGAGCTCCAGAGTGTGGAAGGTTTTTCTATTGTATCGAGTTTGCCGGGTTTTGATCGTCAGTTTGTACGTAAACATCGACCATGATTTGTGGAACATCACGTATTGTATTCTAATTTATATCTTGAGTGTAAAAAAAACGTGAAATTTATTTTAGATTAACACAATATATTTCTCAAGTTGAGTGTGAACTGTTGGTTTGATCTGAATGCTGTGGAACACAATATCTGAGTGACTGTTAAAACCCTTCCAGGATTGGCACTGTCCCCCACAGATGATTTTGATGAAACCAATGTCTCTAGTAAACTTTGCATCATTCAGAATCTACTCAACCAAAATAAATAAACTTGAAACCAAATTTTAGAATCTACAGGGCTTCATTTCTGAATGATTGTTTTTGTTTTGACTGGTGCGTTGTCATGGTGATGGCGAGGTGATATTCTGGATCCGATGTCTGGAAAAATAGTAATTCCTCAAAACAGAGCCAAATTTCATACTGAAATCAATAACTACACTTATTTTCATCGATATGATAATGAAATGAGTTTATTTGAGCAAAATACGTTATAGAAATTTATCACAGAAATATAGAACTTGTCGATGTCGGCCGCGCCCCGCTGATAAACTAGGTGAAATACCTATTGTGAGTCACCGATTTAAGTTTTTAAGTTTCTTTGTTTGAAATACCGGTATTTTATTGGGAATATTTTTCACATAATTTTTCTGTGAACTATTGCACGGAAATCGCTACAAATTCCTAATTTCGTGGTATTATTTCCCGCAACTATCAATTCGGAGCGGCATTTAAAGTCTACCGCGGGCACTATCGTGAACTCTTTAGTTGGTGCCCGGAGCGCTAATGCCCCTGAGTCCTAGTCGACCTCGATCTGCGCGGACTACAGAACTAGCCCTCCCAAGTGGAGTATGTCCCATTTAAGAATGATGGCGGACGAATCAATCGAAATTTACACTTGAAATATTCTAAATATTTCAAGTGTAAATTTCGAGTGTAAAGCTTCTCTTTCAACGACGAAGCAACAAAATGTCTTCAAACCATTTCAACATTGAAATACAGTAAGTAACTTTACTTATGAATCGAATACTTTTTTTGTACGGTTGAAGGTGATTCGAGATGAAAGGTGTCGGAACACAGGGGCTTGTCACAATGAATTCCGTCACAATTTGATGGACGGATGGATGACACCAGTTGCCAGTATCCCTATCTAGGTATGACTGCAGTTTCGGTGTCCCTAATGGTATGTACCTAACCTTACCATAACACTATTCTTTAATAACACTAGCGCCACCCAGTGGATAGGTGACCCAAACTGCAGTTAGCCCCCCTATCTATATAAGGATACTGGTGTGGTCCATCCTCAATCAAATTGTGATAAGCTCCTGTGTGTTGGACATAAAACACTCGGGTTTAACCGCCATGTCGAGCTGATGCGTGTAAAACTGTCGGCCGACATTCAAGATACAATTAGTAAAATGTATGAATAATATCAAGTGTGGATCGAGGCCTAATATAAACTATTACTATCAATACAGATGGAGCATTTGAGCAGGGACTTGACACAAAAGCATTTTGACCCCAGTATCCTAGGTACTATATATAAAAAGACTGAGGATACTGGGGTCAAAATCTTTTTGTGTCAAGTCCCTGTAATTGCTATCAACACAGATGGAGAATTTGACCCCGCGGATACCCTTGATTTTATAGTGCTTTCTCTGACAGGTTTCTATGTTTATTTCAGGGTGATGCTCTACTAATTAACTGCAGTCATGCAGGAAGTTCAAGAAATAACTGTTTGCAATGAAGTGAACAAGTGATCCCTCGATTCAGGTAGATATATCTTAGGCCCTAATCACAGACCTCTAGAAACTAAATAGTGTCAGTGGTGTTTTAAAACTGAGTTAACCAAAATCCAAGTAGGTTTTCAGCGCCGTTCTCAAATCATTGAAAGCTTGTCAAAGATTGCGGCTCAATTTACTGTGTTTGGGACTAAACAAAAATTTTGCTGCGATGAAATTTACTGTGGAAATATCAAACATGTTTGAATGGTGCGATTCACCTGCTGCTGAGCAACGAACACGCTGCAAATTTCATTGTGAAATCTGTAATTTCAGACGGTGTGGGAATAAATTCATATAGTGTTCCCTGCTCTAAGTCTGAACCAATTTACCGTTAAGTCTTGTATGAAAAAAAGATTGTAACACTGAAAATTCTTGGCACTAAAAGCATTTTGAATCTTGTTGAATCTGTTTTCATTTTTTATCTGATGAAGAAATAATGATTTTCAGTGTTTTGTATTATTTCAGATGTAGGCGTAACGCTAGAGTTTTGTTTATTCTACTCAAAAGAAGGTGATGTTTAGATCAGGTTCGTTTAGTTACTCTTATTCATGTCGAATATTTGATATGATTTTTGTGAATTGCTCTAATGATGTTATAATGAACGTTGTTTGATTTATTTTCAGTCTAATGGGGGAGGATCTCAATAACTGAAACCTGCGACACGTCTACACCTGAAATTGACTGCACGTCAAATGAATGAATTATTGATTCTAAATGACTGTGATGTTTCATGCTGATTGGAGGATTTGGAGGAATGTCTCAGGTTCGAACCCAGTGACTGTGTTGCGATGTCCCAGGTTCAAACCCAGTGATTCTGATCAGATGATGAACCAAGGTGTCTTATTACTTCACATACATTAGTTACATGTTCGCCACCTCTTGGAATTTTGCTGAACCACTAAATTACTGGAAAAGCTAATTGCGACGATTGGCAAAATGAGTTACATATCGCAGGCGCCATCTATCGGAAATTTGAGTTGTGAACTTTTGATCTGAAAACATTTTATCACAAAATCTGAGTGACTAAAAGCCCTCCAGGGATGGGGCAGTGAAGTTTACCATCAGTACTGAAACTCTAACTTTGCATCATTCAAAATCTACTCAACCAATATAAACAAACTTTTAACCAAATATAAGAATCTACAGGGCTTCATTTCTGAATGATTGTTGTTTGTTTTGACTGCTGCGTTGTCATGGTGATGGCAAGGTGAATTTCTGGATCCGATTTCTGGAAAATTAGTAATTCCTCAAAACAGAGCCAAATTTCAAACTGAAATGAATAACTACACTAATTTTCATTGATATGATAACAAAATGAATTTATTTGAGCAAAATATTTCATAGAAATATAAAATTAACCTCGAATGATGATACTGGAGGCTGTAATGTTGAGTCCGGCTGACCCCTAGATACTTCAGACCTCACAGATGATGATGAAAACTGTCATGAAAACTGTGTTCTTCCCTTCTTCAGAATCAAGCTATAAATTATGAAAAGATATTTGCATTATTTACTTAAAAGTGTCATTATTGCTTAGGCTACATTCTGCTTTCATCAATATCAATATCTATAAGCCTATGTGCCCCTAGAGGAACCTTATCTATTTTCTGAATTGATAATCAATGGAGTTTCAATGCACCTTATTTCTTATGCATCATCTATGGGAAATATAGAATGAAATTTATTCAATGAATTAAACTCTGTGTCCGTGATTCGAACCCTGTAACTTGCCATTGGATGTTGAAGGAGAGGATTTTTCCCGGGTTCCAGCGTCCGCATATTTGACACCAAATTTCACAAAATTTTCTTTCCAAACAAAAACTAACTCATTTTTACTATAGAATCAATCTTATATAGGTCTATGTAGTGTTTGTTAATGGAAATAAATAGAAATATATTTTTAAATAGACGATTATTTCTTTATATTATGGTCTGATGGTGCATGGTCTTTTGGTCTCTTCTTTTCCCTGCTTAGGATAGCGGACACACAGCAGGAAAACTGGAATAATCATTTGTCACATCCCAAACACCACCGTCCCCAGACGCGCGTCCGCATGTGGTATAAGTCAAACCTCGGACTACATAAATCGCTACCTGGGTTCAAGTTGACATGTTTGATTGAGTTTGGACACTTATTCGATCAGTAACTTTGAGCCTTTATTTCGCTTCTCTTGCCCCATCCCCGACCAGTACATGGCGCCTAATCGTATATCAAAGGAGTCTCATCTACGAACCTGTTCGTTGTACGTTCGTCGCCCGATAGAATCGAGAGAGTTTTGCCCTCCATATGATTTCTACATAATGATATGCTGCAGTCACATGTATCTATTGTCTCATGCGCGACGCCGTAAATGAGATCACAAACATAGACCCGTCCAGTGAGAGGGTAGTCGCATCTTCAAGTTCCTTTTTTACAGATATCATTAAAAACGGCGATAAACCTTCATAAACACCCCTAAAACCACAATAAGTAAAGTATCGAGGGTGAAACTATCCCCGGCTCGATATTTCAAGATATATGTATCAAATGGACCCATCCCGCATCCCGCTGTCGCAATAGCTCATCCCCCTATTGTTGCAACACAATAGAACACGCCACAATTGAAATATCCCGCGCACTAGCAATAGACGATATCCCCCAATTGAGATCGATTAGCCAATCAGCGGCCGCGAACTGAAGCGTGTCTGGGCTTGTCGCAGGCGCCGGGAAATTCGATTTCATCGAATAAATCGTAATATCAATCGAATCGTGCGCCATCTTTCGCTATTCTGATTGGATTTTAGTCGGAAAGGAATTAATCCAATCGGGAATCGTATGTTCATTACGGAGAAATTGTTTTTGGAAAGTTTTAAAATTGTATGAACTAAAAAAATTGGAACATTTTCAACCGAACTTTGATAGAAAATTTCGCCTGAAAACTAGATTTTAAAGACTTGGACACAGAATTAAATTGACTCAGGATTGGATTAACTATGAAATAACTGGATCAGGTCGGAAACTAGTGAAAAGGTGCAGTTTTGTAGGTAGGAAAATTTCTTAATATCAACGACTGTAATCATGTTATTTGGGTTTTTATAGAAATATATTAGTATCATTATAGGAAGTTTACAGATATCTTAAACATTCAGAACGTAGGATACAGAACTTCACTACCCGAATTATATACGTAATCTAGTATATAAGTTCGTTGATACGTTATCAAAACGTTCAGCCGTTTATTTTTCTTACCGATTCTAAATACCCCTCCTTTTCAAATGGGCTAGATATAATATTCATATTTTGTTTTTATGCGTGACTTTGCATGAAACTCATTTTTCTTAAGTCACTTGAACGTGATGATGTTGAGCAGCAGGGCTTTCAAAATATAAGTTGCGGCTATGTCAGCCGTCGCATCCTACTCCCGCCTAAGTCAAATTTCATTCATCACTCAACACTAGTTTGTTAGAAATTAATAATAATAATAATAATAATAATAATAATAATAATAATGATGATAATGATAATGATAATGATAATGATAATGATAATGATAATGATAATGATAATGATAATGATAATGATAATGATAATGATAATAATAATGATGATGATGATGATGATGATGATGATAATAATAATAATAATAATAATAATAATATATCTTTATTGTCAGAGAATATTCTCGTATGACACATACAAATATAAATATAAACGGATACAGTTAGTAATAACTGTACCAACATTAGAGCTTTATATAAGGAGAGTAAATGGTATGATAGAATCTCCCTAATTCCGATCATTGGGACCAACAAAATTCATCCGTTTTACGGCAAATCCGGATTAAAAGTCATTTTCGTGTATATGAATGAATAAATTGACTGTAAATATTATCCGGATTAGACCAAAATTCGGATTAAGCCGATGCGGATTAAACGATTTAGTTTGACTGTATTAGCCAATAGAATCAGTCTTGGAATACAGAAAGACGTTCACGATTGAGTTATGTACAAATACCGATATGAGAAAAGCTTAGATTCACCTCCTAAGCCATCACCCATGGAAATGGCCCCAGGGCACTAAAAAGGCAATTACCAAGAAACAAACACTGACGCGAGTGTTGGCCTGTTTGATAAACGCAGTAACCCTAGTGTTGGCCTTGTACCACACTGACCACACGTATTCACAAATTAAGTCAGACACCAGAACTCAGCGGTCTGGTGGTTAGCGTGCTCTGCTGGCGAGCTGGAGGTCGCAGGTTCGAGTCCTGCTAGGGTTAGGGTTACGGTCGATCTAGGTTTAGGGTTAGTGCCTCAGGCCGGGGCTAATTTTTGGCCCAGCGAGGTATTTGTAGTACGATGATCATCTGTTTGACTCGGGTTATTTTTTGGTCAATAGATTCTATACTAACTTATATATTTTGAACACAAATATTTGCTTTATCCTTAGAAGCCACTTTATTTAAAAGATACTTCGCTCAATACAGTAGTTTATTTCTGAATGAATGAAAGAGTTGGTGACATTATTCAATATATATAAAAACCACAATATCTACTTTACGGTTGGTATGCAACAATTTCCACTCTTTTCCATAGGTGTCGCTTTGGATAAATGTCTATATCTCTTGACCCAATGGACCGATTACGATTAAACTTGATACACAGGAACTTTTATCAAGTAGCACTCGGGGTGGGTGAAATCGCTCTAGGTTGAAGTTACACTGTCCTAAAATGGCTCCAAACAACGTGAAATTGGTAGTTAGGCCTACTACGAGTACGGGTAGAACACAGTTTGAAATCGTATCGTTGTAGGTTATCGTAAAGAAGATGAATCCGTAGGCACCTAATACGACGATTAACAGTACAAATATCGATATAGACACGCGGTTTTAGTCGAGACATTGATCGCCGGGTTTAAACATTCCTAGATATGACCATGTTTCACAATTAAATTCATCTTCTAAATGAGGACGACCATCGATCACGTGTCTAATCGCATCATAATGGGTACGGGGTGTCCCGCGTTCGAACCAAGTAATTACTGATACTGGTTCAGAGTGGTATTGATACTGAATAGAGGATGTACAGGGGTATCCCGAGTTCGAACCCAGTAATTACTGATACTGATTCAGAGAGGTCCTGATGCTGATTTGATGATGTACAGGGGTGTCCCGGGTTCGAACTCAGTCCAAGTTGTCCTGATGCTGAATGGAGGATGTACAGGGGTGTCCCGACCGTACGGTTCTGCCGCTATGCTCATCGTTAGCGGGATTTCCATACACTAACTGAAGTCAACTCTGGCAATCGTCGTGCTGTCCAGTTATACTCCGTAACCCTTGCTTGCCAGAGTTGACTAACGTTAGTGTATGAAAATCCCGCTACCGATGAGCATAGAGGCAGCACCGTACGGTAAAATGTTGATATCTTAACAAAAGTAATTACTGATAACTGATTCTGAATGGAGGATGTTCAGGGGTATCCCGGGTTCGAACCCAGTAATTACTGATACTGGTTCAGAGTGGTCTTGATACTGAATAGAGGATGTACAGGGGTGTCCTGGGTTCGACCCCGCCACGAAAAATGATTAAATAACGCACACACGACTTACAGCAACATTTATCTATATGTATTCCTCATTGACATGTAACACACCAGGACCCAGTTCCACAGTTGTGAGTTTGGGGTAACCCATTGAAAATGAAATAACTTTAACTCAGAGTTAACTCTAACTCACAACTGTGGAACTGGGTCCTGCCCTTTTAAGAATAGTAGTTGGACCATCGAATTGAAACCCTCGCATACTATGGTAAGAAAGAATAAATGAATCCCTCAAATGGACACCAGGGGTCGCAGTTTCACAAAAAACGATGCATTTTGTAAATGAATTTGTGAAGAAATTTAATCTGGATCAAATCTAACAAAAACAGATGAACTTCCTGAACTCAGTTTTTCTTTTTTGTTGATCTTTGATAATTAATCCGGTGAAACTGTACCCGCGGTAGGATTTGGTTTATGATGCGAGGGTTTCAATCAGATTTAGATGCCGCAGTTTCGCACACTGAATAGCGAGTGTCCAGTTTCACAGAGAAAGTATGAATCAATTTCAACTTGGGATTTAATTTTTTCTTCAAAATAAAATGTTTGAACGCAATTGGTTTGTGAAACTCTATACCCCAGGCCCAGTTTCTTCAAAAATATTCATTCATTGAGGCGGTAAAGTCGAATTGAGTAAAGTTTTTTGAATAAATTATTTCTATGAAACTGAACCCGTGGGATTTACGTGTGACGCACTGAGTGTGTGCGAAACTGCTGGCGTCTGTAATCACAACTAAAACAACACAGAAAATTCATCTTTATTTCAAATAAAACAGAACAACAGTTCACACGAAATATTATAGTGCCATGATAAAGAAAACCTCGATATTTCAACTTTATGGTTTCATTGATTGAGTGACTTGTCAAAACATGTCCATATTACATCATTATACAATGTGTGTATCATACAATTTTATACAAAACCAGACCAATAAAACTGGGTCGTGGGGTACAAACAATTACAAACTAATGCAACCAGTTATCGCTGCTTTACAGCTACATTTAATCTTCAATTTCAATTTTCACTAAAACTTTAAAACCCACTATATAGAAACTTAATAGAAGTAAAAGAGACAACATTTTGGAGTCTCTGTAGAGACCATCATCAAGTCTGAAGAATAACTAAAACAGGGAAAAACAAGTTAATTAGGAAAGTAAAGCGAGTGTTCAGTCTTAAGGTTGAGAGGTTTTGTTATTTTGTGCGTATAGGTTGTTCTAGTTATTTCTTCATTATACTTTTATTATTTTGATTCTGATTCTTGATAAATGAATTTTGCCTTTTAAATTTGCATATAACAGGGTTTAAATCATATATTCTATGCCCGAGTCGGGCTATTATTCTATTAGCAAAAATGACACCACAGCTTTGAGAGACGAATCAGGGGATGACTTGATTGTTTTTATGGATATGTGATACACAGTCTCTCAAACCATCATAAACAGAACAACAGTAGGCTGCCCGTGCCGGTCGGCACAGATAAACAATATTCATTTGGCTCCAGGTAGATGGCTGGTCCCTGTCCCTGTCAAATGGCAAATTGGTCCCGATCCCAACTTCGTCCTAGAATAGAGAAAACTTGCGTCAGCAATTATTACATAGAAAATGTTCAATTGAATTAACAGTCAAGTGGGAATTGTTTTCATGACATAATTCGGTAACTAGAATTTATAATTACCTTATAATTCAAGATAATTCAACACCATTATTCAATCTTTGATCACTTTTCAAACTGTTCTATTGGACAAATTTCATGCTGCAAAAAATCATCATACTATGAAAAAGTAACGTATTTATAGCAGTCTGAAATTGGGGCTAAATTCTATTAGAAAATCAATCATTTTCAAACTTGTGTTTAGCAGAATCAAGAATCACACATAAAAATTTTGTACAGAATAATTAAATGTTAGAATATTATGAAATTAGAGCACAGTGGAGTGATGAAAGACTCACCATTTCTAAACTCATATCAGATAAGTTCAGTGCCATCTAGCAGGATTTCACTTCCAACAGTCATAATGTCATGAAGTTAAGAGAACTGATGATTTTCTGAGAAAATAAATTCTTAAACCGATAGCAGCAGCTTCAGCAACTAGAGCTTCTTTACTCTTTGAAGGTGAATATTTTTAATTTCTCCAGTTCCAAAAAGTGTTGGGCGTATTGCATTCTGGAAAGAGAAAATTATGCCAGAAAATGGTTAATGAAATAGATAGAAACTGCAACTTGTTTGTGTTCGATTGACAGAAAACCTACCAGGTTAATGAGTAGTTTATCACAATGTGTCGAGTATATGCAGATTTCTGAGAGGTTTGATGGTAGCTTTAGACTGCGTCCTCAAGTAAAATGTTGATACCTGCCAACATTGACCGATCAAAACATCATTTTCTGGACTTGATTTGAAGATCACTACAAATTACTGCAATAAATCGATATAAAACTCACCGCTTCTGACTTGATTGATTTGTGGAGCGCAATGTTAACTGCAAGTTCAGCTTTATTTTGGACCCTAGAATACAAAAGTTGTATAATTTTGATGATTCGAACTTTGACCAGAATAGAAGTGATTGAAATTTCGCCTTCACTGATTAATGTAGCTTCTAATCAGGAAATGAGTTTATAAATGTACAGTCAAACAGAGACTAGAATCTGTAGAGATATTTACCGGTACTGTATTGGTTTTGAGGACTTAAAGCGATGTCCATCTTAAACAAATGTGAAGTGAATTCCCAATGTTTACTGTTCACAGATTCTATCAAGGGTTCCAGTTATTTCAGCTCCTAAATACGAATTTTAGAAATTTTCAGTGAAGCTGTTATGAAATAAGAGCAGTTTCACACCAAATTAAACTAAGCCGTGATCTTTGAGTGATTCAATGCTGGAAACATGAACAGATCGAATAATTTATATAGAACAGTTCTCTAAAAATAATGAATTTCCAAACAGGTTTTACCGGCTGCTGCCGCTGCCGCTGCTGGTGGCGCTGTTGCTGCATGGTGCTGGTACTGCAGGTACTGCCAGTACTGCTGTTGCAGCTGCTGGTGGCGCTGTTGCTGCACGGTGCTGGTACTGCAGGTACTGCCAGTGCTGCTGTTGCTGCTGCTGCTGCGGTGTGTATCTCATCCTGTAACTGAGAGTAAAACAGTAATTTTTAGTTCAAAAATAATTCAAAATATCAACAGAGACTGTGAAGAATTCTGTGGAGAAATTCATTACCAGTTTTGTACTTACCTTTAAATGAGCCTGTTTAAATAGTAAATTCTATTGCATTCATTTCATTCTGAAAAGAAAAATAAACAATAATCAGTGACAATAGAGCAGAATGTAACATCTCAAATTATCAATCAATCAGACAGAAACAGTACAGGATTTCTGTGGATTAAACTGCTGTACTTATTTCATACTGATTGTACAGTTACAGATACATGTAACATTGTGTACAGATACAGAGTACAGATCACTGCATTACTTCATCCTGTGATTGAACAGTGATTTAATGTTCTCTCATCTTCATTAGATTCCCATCCGTCTAACTAAAACATCAGAACATTTCAACTCATCTAACCTCCCGACCCAACCCTCCCAGACCCCATCCCTCCCGCCCTTCTTCTCTCCCATACCCCTTCAATCCCGCCTCCCGACCCCTTCCCTCCCACGCCCCTTCCCTCCCTCATCCCTTCCCTCCCGCCCTACCCGACCCCTTCCCTCCCGCCCATACCCTAGCCCTCCCTCAATGCCCCCTCCACCTGGCCCTCCCTCAATGCCCTCCCACCTAGCCCTACCTCAATGCCTCCTCAACTCTCTCAATGCCCTCCCACCTGGCCCTCCCTCAATGCCCTCCCACCTAGCCCTACCTCAATGCCTCCTCAACTCTCTTGTCTCCTCTTCACACACCACTCTGTACAATAACTACAAAACGATTTGCCATTTTTCATGATCATATCAATTTCATTTATAGATCAAAATCCTTAATCAATTGCATCATTGATGGGACTCACAGATACTTTCTCTACACATTTTGGAGGCATTCAGATGACCTCAAATGATCATATGCCTGGGTTGGTCTTGAAAATCACATGGCTTCATTTTTACAGATGATTTCTTTATCAATTTCATCAAATTATTCCTATTATTTCTGCTCCCTCTAATAAGTATTCACAATACATCTCAGTTTCACGACAAGTTGCAGCAGTCATCTGTAAACAGATTTCATTTCATCAAATGATGCGAGTTTGAGTTGTAGAGGTTTCATCTACAAAACATCAAACCAAACCCGAGGAACTTAATGTTGTAAGGTAGGGGGACGTATATGGAGGGTTCACCCGAACCGAGGAAATAAGCCCGAACCAAATCTCCACACTCACAAAATATTGTGAGAAAGGCAAACACAAGGACAAGAATGATGGCTGAGATCAAAACAATTAATGCTATTTATGTTGCTTCACCAATTCAACATGACGTCACTAAATGAAACCATTGTGGACTATTTCAATACTCTCTACTAGAGGTTTCATATAAGCAAGTAGTTTATGGAATCCAATTCATAAAAGTTATTAATCAATGTTTTTAAACTGCTGATGCAAAATATATACGTCATAAATAATCTGTTTGATTGTCTTTTCAAGTTAACACTTAAACCCAGTGGAACAAATCAAACTCCAGCCATTTTTACTTCATTTGCCATTAGTCGTTTTTACTCTTTTCTCTGACTTTTAGCACTTGAGTCGAGGTAGGAATAGACCCCTGCCCGCTCGCTAAGCTTGCAGGACACTAAACCTTCGAATTGCTCTCGGACCCCACTCTTTATATTTTATCCTTTTTGAGTCGAGGTAGGAATAGACCCCTGCCCGCTCGCTAAGCGTGCAGGACACTAAACCTTCGAATTGCTCTCGGACCCCACTCTTTATATCAGCATTTCATGCTGTTTTATTTTATTCACGCATTCGCTTTACATTTTTTCATATGGCTTTTCCTTATTTGTCGTCTCACTAAAATTCTCATCAGTTCCGACTGGGATAAAGTTTAATCTTTTAGAGACAAACAGCAAAAGGTTGTGTTAGTTGCACCAGCAGCAGCAGCAGCAGCAGCTGCAGCAGCAGCTGCAGCAGCACCAGCAGCAACACTGATACAGATGAATCTTTCATTAACTACGTCATTTGTTCCATTCTCAAATATTGAGTCATGAAGGCAACAGAAATAACTTTAAAAAACGTTAAATCTTTCATTTATGGCCTTGGTTTAGTGACCTAAGCGTCAAATATTGGTTCATAGCCCAGGTTTGGTGACCAAAGAGTCGAAGTTTGGTTCATGGCTCAGGTTGAGTGACCAAAGAGTCAAAGTTTGGTTCAAGGCTCAGGTTTAGTGACCAAAGAGTCAAAGTTTGGTTCATGGCTCAGGTTTGGTGACCAAAGAGTCAAAGCTTGGTTCAAGGCTCAGGTTTAGTGACCAAAGAGTCAAAGTTTGGTTCATGGCTCAGGTTTAGTGACCAAATAGTCAAAGTTTGGTTCATAGCCCTGTTTTGGTGACCAAAGAGTCAAAGTTTGGTCTATGGTTCTGATTTGGTGACCACGGAGGGTAAATATAGCACATGACCCTCGTTAAAGGTAAGTCAGTTTTATGGCTCTGGTTTGATTAGCAAATAACATGAAAAATTGAGCGTTGCATATGTTGAATAGGGGAATTGGACAAAACACTCATCACTAGAATAAAGTGAAGAATTATGTTCACACTGAATGGGCTCAAAATCTTGTACTAATTGATAAAGTCTGAAATAATTCTGACTAATTTGAGTCTATCGGAAAATGATGCATTGATCGAAGTCTAAAAGCTATAAACTGACAAATTGATCGAGCGCTGATAATATTTTAAATAACAGCGGAGGATGAAATAACTTTCATAAACTGATATGATCATGA
This sequence comes from Tubulanus polymorphus, assembly GCF_964204645.1. Taxonomy (NCBI): domain Eukaryota; kingdom Metazoa; phylum Nemertea; class Palaeonemertea; order Tubulaniformes; family Tubulanidae; genus Tubulanus; species Tubulanus polymorphus. The sequence continues at coordinate 21,255,478 of NC_134031.1, forward strand.
AAAATGGCAAAATACACTAGATACACCTCCCCCACGCTTTATCAGAGTCTCATTGTAGTAGGAAGGTTGCCGTAGCCTAACTGTAAAAACTACAACTACATCTGGTTGAATATCATTTGTTTTTACGCCTTTTAAATTCAGTAAAATATTTCCTGATAGAAGTATAATTAGTTCGCAGCCCCTTAAATTCTGTCTAGAATAGAATTATAAGTCACAGGTAGAAATAGAATATTATCCTATTCTAAAATGAATATAATAATAGAACAATAGTCTCTCCGTGTCAATCTTTGTCCCACCTAAAAATTGTACAGTTTATTTCAGAAATTGTGTCCCATCTTTTTGAAAAGGATAACTAATTATTAAGGATATCTATGAATAGTGATATACTGTGCCATGAAGGCAAATGAAGAAGTGTGTCAATAAAAGTGATTACAAAACATATCACTTATTCTAATGAGTTCTATACTATTCTTCCAAAAATGAAGAGTAGGTCTCTGTCTAAGAATCTGCAGAAAAAAGAGGAAGCAGCGATGAATGTGACTGCATCTCGACTCTCGTCAATAATTTTGTAAGTCGTCCTATACAGTTCTCAGTATTTAGAGCCGTTTCTAAAATAGCTCAGAAGAAAATACATCTTTCAGCTGGAAATGTATCAGTAAACCGCCAGATATCAACAGTAATTATTACGTATGATTGTTGTTTCATTGAATTATTAATGAAACCGTGTTTTGATCGGAGCCAAGGAGCAGTTTGTGATCATTCAAAAAATATCTCTCATTCCTGACCACATTAAATAATGGCCCTAAACATTGAAACGTCCCAATTCAGAAATCTGGGGGCAATTATCTCATAACGATTGAGAGAAGTGACGGTGAAATAACGTGCGCACTCACCGGGGATCAAACCCGGGTCTCATAGTAAAATAGAACGAGTCCAATTGGCCGATGCTTATACAGCTTACTGTAACATGACATGTTGCAGTCACACATGTTGCGGCCACATGACGTGTTTCATAATGATTAATCCTTTCTTAGAATGATAAAAAGATGGGACACATTTTCTGAAATATCCTGAATTTTGAAACTAAAACTACGACTAAACCACCTGTACCTGTACCTAAAACCCCACCCTATATCCCTCCCTCCAAAGTCCTACCACCACCCCTACATCCCTCCCGCCCTCCCTCACCCCTTCCCTCCCGTACCCTTTCCCTCCCGCCCTCCCTCACCCCTGTCCTCCCGCCCTCCCTCACCCCTTACCTCCCGCCCTCCCTCACCCCATAGGCCTTCCTCCCCCAAACCTACCCACCCTCCCTAAACCCTGTGGTTAGGTGAGATGAATGTTCTAATGTTTTAGTTAGATGGATGGGAATCTAATGAAGACGAGAGAACATTAAATCACTGTTCAATCACAGGATGAAGTAATGCAGTGATCTGTACTCTGTATCTGTACACAATGTTACATGTATCTGTAACTGTTCAATCAGTATGAAATAAGTACAGCAGTTTAATCTATAGAAATTCTAACTCTCAAGATACACATGATCTGATTGTCACGAAGGAACATGATTGATAACAGTTGTATTATTGACATCAGGAACCAGTTTCATATTGATTAAAAATAACATTTGAGTTGACCACAATTTAGAAAACCTGTAAACCCGCTTACAGAAATAACAATCCCAATCATGAACTGATTATAGCCAAATATTCACCAAAAGAAATTTGAAATGATTGAATAAATGCAACAGGTTTCTGAGATTTCATTTCAAAACATGGTTTATAACAAACAATATAAAATTGGTCCCTAAAAATCAATTCAACAACCGATAAATAAAGATTAATGTTACTTATCTTGAATTTCCACATAGGCTATAGTGATTCCTGATGTCATGCTGAATCCAAGAATGATTCCCGATGTCCGGCGCGAAACCAAAAAAGTCTGATTGTGAAACACTGATTCCTTGTTGTCCTGTGCTGAATCTAAGAGTGATTCTTGTTTTCCTGTGCTGAATCAAAATTCCTGTTGAACATGTTGAAGTGATACCTATAATAGACAAATCTAAGATTGTTTTCTTTCCTTAGAAATAACTGCAGAAATATCAAATCTAAAATTCAAACAAATTAGATTGTTCACTCCAATCTGCAGTTCATTTATTCACGGGGTTTTTCTATCCACAGTTTAGGTTTTGCATCTAGAGTTGAACATGAAATATAAACAAAAAGGTAATGAAAAAATGAACAGTTTAAATATTATCTGTTTCTGAAACCAATGATCATCATCATCATCAATATCAGACGAATGGGAAAAGTAGAGGCATCAATCCTCCTGCGGCAGTGACTCGAACCTCATGGCATCCAGATTGCCACGGTACGAAACCCTGCCACACTAGACCGAGTGCGCAGCAGATACATGCGCAGCTTAGATGATGTCATTAATAGCCAATCAGAAATTCAGTTTTATTTTAGCCCGGGTTTACCCATTTATAGTTCTTCCGTGTAATTTACCTCAGTGATTAACGAGCAATCTGTTTGGTGCCGCAAGATTTCGCGCGGTAAAGCTGCGCATGCACCTGCGCACCCGGTCTAGTGTGGCAGGGGTTCGTACCGTGGCTGAGTGTAGCGAGCGATGTCATCAGGTTCAAATCCCTCCCATGGGAGGATGTTGGTTGGTGTCCGACACGTTTGGACTGCTGTGGTGATTAATATCGGTTTAGCGACAGATGAAATAAACTTACACTGTTTGATTAAATCAGTCGATGGAATCACTTTAGAACAAATTCACCACAAAACAGCGAGGTGAAGCCCATCGTGGTCTAGATATATCAGGATGGAATGACGTCGATATGCTTGACTGAGCGCCACCAGTCCAAGTGCACCGTTTGTAGGATGTACCTGAAATAATTTGATTTCCCACAATGTCTGAGATGGAATATTTTTCGCCATTTAAACCAATGTTACAAACACTTACCAAATATTGAAATACTGATTTCAGGGGTCGGGAAGGAGGGTGGCAATATTTAGGTGAGGATTTTGCTAAATTTCGTGTTATGGTAAAGCACGCCATTTTGATATTGCGTCATAGTGTACCTCAGATTGGGATTCCCGCCGCTAGACTGGTCACCGCCACCTGCATTCGCAAGTAGAAATGGCAACCAGTCTATTGCAGGTCTCGGCTTCTTTTCGATTATATTGAATTTTTATATTCTACGCAATATTCAAAGAATTTATTCTAATGAAAACCACGCTCTTGGATCAAAGGCCCGTGGATTACTACTTTAGTTCACAGAAATTCCGCTATCGTTATTCATAGGGGCAGCACTGAACGGTTGTTATCTGATGCAGTCTTGCTATTTTATTGCGGCATGTGAGGAATACAGATTTTTCTTAAGTCAAATTTCATTCATCACTCAACACTAGTTTGTTTGAAATTAATAACTGTACCAACATTAGAGCTTTATATAAGGAGAGTAAATGGTATGATAGAATCTCCCTAATTCCGATCATTGGGACCAACAAAATTCATCCGTTTTACGGCAAATCCGGATTAAAAGTCATTTTCGTGTATATGAATGAATAAATTGACTGTAAATATTATCCGGATTAGACCAAAATTCGGATTAAGCCGATGCGGATTAAACGATTTAGTTTGACTGTATTAGCCAATAGAATCAGTCTTGGAATACAGAAAGACGTTCACGAATGAGTTATGTACAAATACCGATATGAGAAAAGCTTAGATTCACCTCCTAAGCCATCACCCATGGAACTGGCCCCAGGGCACTAAAAAGGCAATTACCAAGAAACAAACACTGACGCGAGTGTTGGCCTGTTTAATAAATGCAGTAACCCTAGTGTTGGCCTGTTTGATAAACGCAGTAACCCTAGTGTTGGCCTTGTACCACACTGACCACACGTTTTCACAAACTTATTCAGCCACCAGAACTCAGCGGTCTAGTGGTTAGCGTGCTCGGCCGGCATGCTGGAGTTCGCAGGTTCGAGTCCTACTAGGGTTAGGGTTACGTTCGATCTAGGGTTAGGGTTAGTGCCTCAGGTTGGGGCTAATTTTTGGCCCAGCGAGGTATTTGTAGTACGATGATCATCTGTTTGACTTAGGTTATTTTTTGGTGAATAGATTCTATACTAACTTATATATTTTGAACACAAATATTTGCTTTATCCTTAGAAGCCACTTTATTTAAAAGATACTTCGCTCAAAACAGTATTTTATTTCTGAATGAATAAAAGAGTTGGTGACATTATTCAATATATATAAAAACCACAATATCTATTTTACGGTTGGTATGCAACAATTTCCACTCTTTTCCATAGGTGTCGCTTTGGATAAATGTCTATATCTCTTGACCCAATGGGCCGATTACGATTAAACTTGATACACAGGTACTTTTATCAAGTCGCACTCGGGGTGGGTGAAATCGCTCTAGGTTGAAGTTACACTGACCTAAAACGGCTCCAAACAACGTGAAATTGGTAGTTAGGCCTACTACGAGTACGGGTAGAACACAGTTTGAAATCGTATCGTTGTAGGTTATCGTAAAGAAGATGAATCCGTAGGCACCTAATACGACGATTAACAGTACAAATATCGATATAGACACGCGGTTTTAGTCGAGACATTGATCGCCGGGTTTAAACATTCCTGGATATGACCATGTTTCACAATTAAATTCATCTTCTAAATGAGGACGACCATCGATCACGTGTCTAATCGCATCATAATGGGTACGGGGTGTCCCGCGTTCGAACCAAGTAATTACTGATACTGGTTCAGAGTGGTATTGATACTGAATAGAGGATGTACAGGAGTATCCCGAGTTCGAACCTAGTAATTACTGATACTGGTTCAGAGTGGTCTTGATACTGAATACAGGGGTGTCACGGTTTCGAACCAAGTAGTGGTCCAAGTTGCCCTTATGCTGGATAGAGGATGTCCCGACCGTACAGTGCTGCCGCTATGCTCATCGTTAGCGGGATTTCCATACACTAACTGAAGTCAACTCTGGCAAACGTCGTGCTGTCCAGTTATACTCCGTAACCCTTGCTTGCCAGAGTTGACTAACGTTAGTGTATGAAAATCCCGCTACCGATGGGCATTGAGGCAGCACCGTACGGTAAAATGTTGATATCTTAAAAATAATTACTGATAACTGATTCAGAGTGGTCCTGATGCTGAATAGAGGATGTACAGGGGTGTCCCGTGTTCGAACCCAGCACTATTCTAGGTTGTTACTCGAAAAATGATTGAATAACGCACACACGACTTACAGCAAAATTTATCTATATTTACTCCAGAGATGATTTTGATAAAACCAATGTCTCTAGTAAACTTTGCATCATTCATGAATCTACTCAACCAAAATAAATAAAATTGAAACCAAATTTTAGAATCTACAGGGCTTCATTTCTGAATGATTGTTTTTGTTTTGACTGGTGCGTTGTCATGGTGATGGCAAGGTGATATTCTGGATCCGATGTCTGGAAAAATAGTAATTCCTCAAAACAGAGCCAAATTTCATACTGAAATCAATAACTACACTTATTTTCATCGATATGATAATGAAATGAGTTTATTTGAGCAAAATATACGTTATAGAAATTTATCACAGAAATATAGAACTTGTCGATGTCGGCCGCGCCCCGCTGATAAACTAGGTGAAATACCTATTGTCACCGATTTAAGTTTTTAAGTTTCTTTGTTTGAAATACCGGTATTTTATTGGGAATATTTTTCACATAATTTTTCTGTGAACTATTGCACGGAAATCGCAACAAATTCCTAATTTCGTGGTTTTATTTCCTGCAACTATCAATTCGGAGCGGCATTTAAAGTCTACCGGTGTTATCAAATGATGATAAGCTCCTGTGTGTTGGACATAAAACACTCGGGTTTAACCGCCATGTCGAGCTGATGCGTGTAAAACTGTCGGCCGACATTCAAGATACAATTAGTAAAATGTATGATTAATATCAAGTGTGGATCGAGGCCTAATATAAACTATTACTATCAATACAGATGGAGCATTTGAGCAGGGACTTGACACAAAAGCATTTTGACCCCAGTATCCTAGGTACTATATATAAAAAGACTGAGGATACTGGGGTCAAAATCTTTTTGTGTCAAGTCCCTGTAATTGCTATCAACACAGATGGAGAATTTGACCCCGCGGATACCCTTGATTTTATAGTGCTTTCTCTGACAGGTTTCTATGTTTATTTCAGGGTGATGCTCAACTAAATAACTGCAGTCATGCAGGAAGTTCAAGAAATAACTGTTTGCAATGAAGTGAACAAGTGATCCCTCAATTCAGGTAGATATATCTTAAGGTAGGGGCACATGAGCGTATTTTTTCGCCTGATCGCGGCGAATTTACAAATTGCCCGAAAAATTCGCTCGTGTGGCCACTCACGGCGACGACGATTTCGTCGGCCGACTCGATCGCCCGGTGAATCGCCTGTATCAAACATGTTTGATATTTTCGGCCGATTATTTACGCCGGCGATCGGATCGCCCGCAAATTCGCTCGTCTGCCCGCACTCAGCGAATTTCGCCGATCAATCCATTTTTATCAACCAATAGGATGCATTGTTGATATCATGTGATTCGTTAACTCTCTCCCTCTTAGTGCCAGTCGCTGACCGAATTTCGGTTTGATCGCTTTGTGTGCCTGCTGGTATCGGGCGTATAATTTCGTTGGCGAATTTAATCGTCGCGATCGGGAGAAAAAATACGCTGGTGTGTCCCTAGCTTTAGGCCCTTGTCACAGACCTCTAGAAACCAGTTTCAGTGGTGTTTTAAAACCGAGTTAACCAAAATCCAAGCAGGTTTTCAGCGCAGTTCTCAAATCATTGATGCCATCATGATTTGAAAGCTTGTCAAAGATTGCGGCTCAATTTACTGTGTTTGGGACTTTGCAAAATTTCGCTGCGATGAAATTTACTGTGGAAATATCAAACATGTTTGAATGGTGCGATTCACCTGCTGCTGAGCAACGAACACGCTGCAAATTTCATTGTGAAATCTGTAATTTCAGACGGTGTGGGAATAAATTCATATAGTGTTCCCTGCTCTAAGTCTGAACCAATTTACCGTTAAGTCTTGTATGAAAAAAGATTGTAACACTGAAAATTCTTGGCACTAAAAGCATTTTGAATCTTGTTGAATCTGTTTTCATTTTTTATCTGATGAAGAAATAATGATTTTCAGTGTTTTGTATTATTTCAGATGTAGGCGTAACGCTAGAGTTTTGTTTATTCTACTCAAAAGAAGATGATGTTTAGATCAGGTTTGTTTAGTTACTCTTATTCATGTCGAATATTTGATATGATTTTTGTGAATTGCTCTAATGATGTTATAATGAACGTTGTTTGATTTATTTTCAGTCTAATGGGGGAGGATCTCAATAACTGAAACCTGCGACTCGTCTACACCTGAAATTGACTGCACGTCAAATGAATGAATTATTGAATGTAAATGACTGTGATGTTTAATGTTGATTAGAGGATTTGGACCAGGGTGTCTGATATATACTGATGAATAGTTACTACATGATCGCCACCTATTGGAATTTTGCTGAACTACCAAATTATTGGATTGAACAGTATATCACAGACGCCATCTATTAGAAATTTAGAAATTGATGTCTTGAGTGTCAAAATAAACGTAAAATTTATTTTAGATAAACACTTAAAATCTTTCCCAAGTTGAGTCTGAACTGTTTGTTTTGATCTGAATGTAGTCGATCACAATATCTGAGTGACTGTCAAAACCCTTTCAGGATTGGCACTTAACTATCCTATGAGTACAGAGATGATTTTGATAAAACCAGTGTCTCTGGTAAACTTTGCATCATTCAGAATCTACTCAATCAAAATAAAGAAACTTGAAACCAAATTTGAGAATCTATATGCGTTGTCATGGTGATGGCAAGGTGAAATCTGGATCTGAGTTCGGGGAAAATAGTAATTCCTCAAAACAGAGCCAAATTTCATACTGAAATCAATAACTACACTTATTTTTCATCGATATGATAACAGAATGAATTTATTTGAGCAAAATATTTCATAGAAATTTGTCACAAAAATATAGAACTTGACCTCGAATGATATGAAAGGGTGTTGAGTCTGGGTGACCTCTAGATACTTCAGATCGCACAGATGCTGATGATGATGATGATGATGATGATGAAAACTGTTATTTGTGTTCTCCTCTTCTTCAGAATCAGACTAAAATAGATCAAGAAAAGATATCTGTATTTTTATTTTAAGAGTCATTATCAGGCCACACCGAGGGGTAGGGTGAGAGGTTTGAGACGGAAAACCCGATTCATAATAAATGAATGGTCCCACATCTCAAATATTACTATATATATTACTAAAACCTCCTAAAATCCAGTTGCTACCTGGTTCAAGTTGACGTGTTTTGACTACATGTAATTTGACCAGTAACTTTGTGCCCCACACCAAATCCAGATTTATCAAAGTGACGTAGTAAACAGTACCAAACAATATATCTACCCGTACCTGAATTGAGGGATCACTTGTTCACCTCATTGCCAAACAGTTATTCCGGCTGGAACTCCCTGATGACTGCAGTTATTTAGTAGAGCATCACCCTGAAATAAACACAGAAACCTGTCTGTCAGAGAAAGCACTCTAAAATCCAGGGTATCCACCGCGGGGTCAAATCTGTAAACAGTATCTCATGAGACCAGTATTTAGCGCCTAATCGTATCGAAGGAGTCTCTACGAACCTGTTCGCTGGACGTTCGTCGCCCGATAGTTTATCGAGACAATTATATGCCCTCCATATGATTTCTTCAGTCAGTTTTTATGTCACATCGTCTCGTGTACGACGCCGTCTCTATAATGAGATCACAAACATAGACTCGCCCAGTGAGAGGGTAGTCGGCGTCTTCAAGTCCCGACTTCCAGAATATCATAAAAAAAACTACCATTAACCAGTACCCCTAAAACCTCAATCAGTTAAGTATCAAAGCTGAAACAACCCCCGACTCGATATTTCAAGAGAAAACGTATCAAATACGCCCAGCCCATCCCGCTGTCGCAATAGCTCATCCCCCTATTGTTACAACACAATAGAACACGCCACAATTGAAATATCCCGCGCACTAGCAATAGACGATATCCCCCAATTGAGATTGATTAGCCAATCAGCGGCCGCGTACTAAAGCGTGTCTGGGCTTGTCGCAGGCGCCGGGAAATTCGAGATTCGCTATTCTGATTGGATTTCACTCGCAAAGGAATACAATACGGAGAAAATGTTTTATAGGAGGTTTTTAGTGAATAAATGGAATATTTTCAATCGAAATGTGATAAAAATATTGCTATTTTGCGAATGGATTTCATGAAAATTCTTAGACTGGACACGGAATTAAATTTACTTCAAAACGTGGGATTGGATGAACTTAAATAATCACTGGATCCACGTCGGAATCTGAGAAAACGTTGCAGTTGTGTAAGTAAGTTTTTTTTGTATCAACGATGGATTTATCATTCTATACTTTAGGGATATGTTTTTCTTGAACAATATTTAGAAAGTAAGGTAAAGTTTGAAATTTGCTCGTTACAAAATGCAACTTAAATTTACTAACGACTGGACTAATTTGACCCAACAATCAATATAGTGCTTTATGCATAAATTCAGCGCGATATTTCTCTTTAAAAAACCTCAGTCATCCTCATTAATCTGGGTGTCTAGTTGACTGATACAAATTACGTAACAGTAAAACAACAAACTGCGTTACGATGATGAACTGTGTTTTTATGTCGGTTTGATAGTTTATACGAGTTGAATTTACATAAATAGATTATTAGGAATTAAACTCAGGAATATTTTGAGAGAGACTCAGTAAGAGAGCGGTTCTGCATTAGAGACACAGGGCGGGGTAAGAGAGCGGTGCCGCATTAGAGACACAGGGCGGGGTAAGAGAGCGGTGCCGCATTAGAGACACAGGGCGGGGTAAGAGAGCGGTGCCGCATTATAGACACAGGGCGGGGTAAGAGAGCGGTGCCGCACTATAGACACAGGGCGGGGTAAGCTGTGTTTTAGGTCGCGCTCTATTATCAACTACATCTCATTTTGCTGATAATCACTGATCAGCTCTTACAATAACTCAGTATACTAGTTTGATTCTTGATATAAAGAAAAGTCGAGGGCAGTAGGGATTTGTACTGGTATCAGGGGTAGATAGCAGATTGCAGAACTAGTTTCACTCGTTTCAGTATGAATCAGTTATGACAAAATGAGACAATTTGTAGACTGCGTTATGTTTTCCAGGGTTTGATTAGCTTAAAGTTGTATGATCGACAAATTGGTTACACATATTAATTTACTGATCTAAAGTTTATACATTGGTTAAATGGGACATTCGAAATAAATTCAAGTTAAATGATTTTCAACTAATAAAGCTACGATAGCGGTGTTGCATTAGTTCATCACGCAGGAACCTGTCACAAAATCATACACAGATACATTCAGTATTAAAACGGTCCAGTTTGAGATGATATTGATATTGTATTGTTAATGATTTGCGTATAGTGACCTGCATTGAGTTTACGATGTAAAGAAGATGATTTATAGTCTCGTGAAATGTGTCAAATGTCATTGTTTATTGTTCTCGGACAATACGATACAAATGCCTACGTGATGCGCGTTCAAACGGTTTCATCCAGTTTAGATATTCATATTTTGTATCAGTTAGCCAAACACCGACGAGTATGACTAACTTTGTATCCAATCACTGACGAGTATGACTAATTATGCGTCGAATCATTGATGAGGATGTTTTGGAAGCTGGACCCGGTGTTGGCGGCGCCGACGCCTCATGAAAATATAAATTAATCATTAAAATTCAAATTTCAAGTTAAATCAATTGCTATAAGATATTTCTATAGTATCTGATTTATACTGATACATACTTCATACAGTTCGGAATGGATTGATTTCAGCAGAGCCGCGCAGTTTATAGAGCGAAGATGGATTATGACCAGTGACCCAATAGTTAGATAATATGAAATATGAAGCTTCATTGTGTTCGACCATTCTTGTCGTTCGTTGTGTCCAGCACAGATTATTACATCTGGGTGTCAAGTGTACATTATTCATATGACTGTCGGACTTAGAGGTGCTCGCACGTCATGACTACAGTAAAAATCAGACATTTTAACATACCTACCTCTTGTGAACATATATACGGATTTATTCTGAATGGAATCGATTAATATGACCTGTTCTCAAAAACTGTGAACTGTTACTGGAAACTAAATTTCTTATTCAGGATTCCGGCACGTTATTGAAAACACAAGGATTCAAATTGACTCAAAGATTATCATTGGATTCAACACACACAGGATTGGATAAACTGTAAGTTAGAAAAAAATTAACAGCTGAAATTATGTTTTATAGGTTTAGTTAGTTATTAGGAACTTACTCGGTGAGTTAGTAAGTTATAGTATTACATGGAAATATAATGGGTTAATTTAAGTGATGAAATTAGGGTGCTATGCGTGGTGTCCTGGGAGTTCTCAGTTGGAGGAAGCTGTTTGTTTATTCTGATGCTTAATATCTTAATTTCAGGATCCTGTATTTCATGCTTCTTTTTTTCCAGGGTTTCTCTCTATTCTATTTCCAGGTGTTTTTCTTTTTTTCAGAATTTCGGTTTTTTAAATCTATTGCTTTACTAGACAACGCCTATTATGTAAATAAATTATTTGAAATAAACATGACAATTTCAGGGTCATCGCTGAGACAAGACCCCAGAGGACTAGGCCACAGAGTACGTGTCTTCACCCCCAGCACACAAAAGAGTGGTCCGATTCAGGTGCGGCCTGTATATTCTATTTCAGTGAAAAGACCAAGACCCCCTAGTCACAGAAGATTGAAACTGAAGTTGAATGATGATGACAGAGTGACTGAAGAACTCCGGTGCGACCTGTATAACATGTCTCTATTTCAGTATCCCCCTCCCTAACCCCTAAACCCGAGCCCGAATAGGTAGGCCGAATATATATAGGTTAGGTTAGAATAGTTAGTTGATAAATCTGTGAATTGAAACATAATTTCAGCTGTTGATATAAAATGCAGTTGTAATTTCAAGTGGAACCTTTTAACAATAAAAAGTTGCATTTATTTACAATGAACTGGATTGAAAATGTTTGACAGTTTGTGAGTTAAGTGTGATTTGATTAAGATGAAGAGTTGAACTGTTGAACTCTACTTCTTATAAAATACAAATGACATTTACTTACGTACAACTGGTTTCAGGTTCAGACAGCACCCACCCCACCCGGTCGGGTCCTATTCCTGTGGTACCTGGGTTTCTGGTTTATTTGGTTGAATTAATTTACTGATTTTGGTCGCGCTGTTTTTGATGTCGATATTTCTCGCGTATATTTTTAGAAGACGCAGTTTGTAATGTTGAAGTTTAGTTTAATTGATGATTCAAATCATTGAATAATTATATATTTAAATAATCCACACCTTGTTATTTTGAGGTCTCCTCTCAAATTAATCTCGTAATAGCAGCGGTTGTTTTCGTACCATTGAACATCAGTGTTTTATTGCAAACATAGAAATTCATTACATGAAACAGAATTAGAGTCAACAATTTATTACTATTATTCTATAGATTATAAATGTTGGATGTGGCTCGACCTTTTAAGTCATCATTTCAAAGTCATTTCGTGCTGTTTGATTTTTCTCACGGCAAGTCTAGGTAGGTAGGTCTCTGCCAATTGTAATTTTACGGGGTCAGTTACTCCAATTTCACGACCCTCTTATTGTATTAAAGAAGTTTCAAAATTCACGATAAACAATAGATTCTCAGAATCAGAATTTTCTGGCTGCTTTTGGTTCTGAAGATGATGAATTCTATCTTAATTGATGGGTTAAGGCGTATTGAACTGATTTCAAATAGATAGGTTGAAAGAACCAGAATTTTCTGGCTGCTTTTGGTTCTGAAGATGATGGATTCAATCTGAAAAGATGGGTTAAGGCGTATTGAACTGATTTCAAATAGATAGGTGGAAAGATTCAGAATTTTCTGGGTACTTATGCTCCTGAAGATGATGGACTCGATCTGAAATGATAGGTTAAGGTAAACTGAACTGATTTCGAGTAGATGGACTGAAAGATACAGATTTTTCTTGCAAAGTAGGGTCCTAAAGATGATGAGTTCTATCTTAATTGATTGGTTAGGGTGTACTGAACTGATTTCAAATAGATAGGTGGAAAGATTAAGAATTTTCTGGCTATTTATGCTCCTGAAGATGATGGACTCGATCTGAAACGATAGGTTAAGGTAAACTGAACTGATTTCGTGTAGATGGACTGAAAGATACAGATTTTTCTTGCAAAATAGGGTCCTAAAGATGATGAATTCTATCTTAATTGATGGGTTAGGGTGTACTGAACTGATTTCAAATAGATAGGTTGAAAGAATCAGAATTTTCTGGCTGCTTTTGGGTCTGAAGATGATGGATTCAATCTGAAAAAGTGTGTTAAGGCGTATTGAACTGATTTCAAATAGATAGGTGGAAAGATTAAGAATTTTCTGGCTATTTATGCTCCTGAAGATGATGGACTCGATCTGAAATGATAGGTTAAGGTAAACTGAACTGATTTCGAGTAGATGGACTGAAAGATACAGATTTTTCTTGCAAAATAGGGTCCTAAAGATGATGAGTTCTATCTTAATTGATGGGGTAGGGTGTACTGAACTGATTTCAAATAGATAGGTTTAAAGAATCAGAATTTTCTGGCTGCTTTTGGTTCTGAAGATGATGGATTCAATCTGAAAAGATGTGTTAAGGCGTATTGAACTGATTTCAAATAGATAGGTGGAAAGAATCAGAATTTTCTGGCTGCTTTTGGTTCTGAAGATGATGGACTCAATCTGAAAAGATGGGCTAAGGCGTATTGAACTGATTTCAAATAGATAGGTGGAAAGATTAAGAATTTTCTGGCTATTTATGCTCCTGAAGATGATGGACTCGATCTGAAATGATAGGTTAAGGTAAACTGAACTGATTTCGAGTAGATGGACTGAAAGATACAGATTTTTCTTGCAAAATAGGGTCCTAAAGATGATGAATTCTATCTTAATTGATGGGTTAGGGTGTACTGAACTGATTTCAAATAGATAGGTTGAAAGAATCAGAATTTTCTGGCTGCTTTTGGGTCTGAAGATGATGGATTCAATCTGAAAAAGTGTGTTAAGGCGTATTGAACTGATTTCAAATAGATAGGTGGAAAGATTAAGAATTTTCTGGCTATTTATGCTCCTGAAGATGATGGACTCGATCTGAAATGATAGGTTAAGGTAGACTGAACTGATTTCGAGTAGATGGACTGAAAGATACAGATTTTTCTTGCAAAATAGGGTCCTAAAGACGATGAATTCTATCTTAATTGATGGGTTAGGGTGAACTGAACTGATTTCAAATAGATGGGTGGAAAGAATCAGAATTTTCTGGCTGCCTTTGGTTCTGAAGATGATGGACTCAATCTGAAAAGATGGGCTGAGGCGTATTGAACTGATTTCAAATAGATAGGTGGAAAGATTAAGAATTTTCTGGCTATTTATGCTCCTGAAGATGATGGACTCGATCTGAAATGATAGGTTAAGGTAAACTGAACTGATTTCGAGTAGATGGACTGAAAGATACAGATTTTTCTTGCAAAATAGGGTCCTAAAGATGATGAATTCTATCTTAATTGATGGGTAAGGGTGTACTGAACTGATATCAAATAGATAGGTTGAAAGAATCAGAATTTTCTGGCTGCCTTTGGTTCTGAAGATGATGGATTCAATCTGAAAAGATGGGTTAAGGCGTATTGAACTGATTTCAAATAGATAGGTGGAAAGATTAAGAATTTTCTGGCTATTTATGCTCCTGAAGATGATGGACTCGATCTGAAATGATAGGTTAAGGTAGACTGAACTGATTTCGAGTAGATGGATTGAAAGATACAGATTTTTCTTGCAAAATAGGGTCCTAAAGATGATGAGTTCTATCTTAATTGATGGGGTAGGGTGTACTGAACTGATTTCAAATAGATAGGTTTAAAGAATCAGAATTTTCTGGCTGCTTTTGGTTCTGAAGATGATGGATTCAATCTGAAAAGATGTGTTAAGGCGTATTGAACTGATTTCAAATAGATAGGTGGAAAGAATAAGAATTTTCTGGCTGCTTTTGGTTCTGAAGATGATGGACTCAATCTGAAAAGATGGGCTAAGGCGTATTGAACTGATTTCAAATAGATAGGTGGAAAGATTAAGAATTTTCTGGCTATTTATGCTCCTGAAGATGATGGACTCGATCTGAAATGATAGGTTAAGGTAAAGTGAACTGATTTCGAGTAGATGGACTGAAAGATACAGATTTTTCTTGCAAAATAGGGTCCTAAAGATGATGAATTCTATCTTAATTGATGGGTTAGGGTGTACTGAACTGATTTCAAATAGATAGGTTGAAAGAATCAGAATTTTCTGGCTGCTTTTGGTTCTGAAGATGATGGATTCAATCTGAAAAGATTTGTTAAGGCGTATTGAACTGATTTCAAATAGATAGATGGAAAGATTAAGAATTTTCTGGCTATTTATGCTCCTGAAGATGATGGACTCGTTCTGAAATGATAGGTTAGGTAGACTGAACTGATTTCGAGTAGATGGACTGAAAGATACAGATTTTTCTTGCAAAATAGGGTCCTAAAGATGATGAGTTCTATCTTAATTGATGGGTTAGGGTGTACTGAACTGATTTCAAATAGATAGGTGGAAAGATTAAGAATTTTCTGGTTATTTATGCTCCTGAAGATGATGGACTCGATCTGAAATGATAGGTTAAGGTAAACTGAACTGATTTCGAGTAGATGGACTGAAAGATACAGATTTTTCTTGCAAAATAGGGTCCTAAAGATGAAGAGTTCTATCTTAATTGATGGGTTAGGGTGTACTGAACTGATTTCAAATAGATAGGTGGAAAGATTAAGAATTTTCTGGCTATTTATGCTCCTGAAGATGATGGACTCGATCTGAAATGATAGGTTAAGGTAAACTGAACTGATTTCGAGTAGATGGACTGAAAGATACAGATTTTTCTTGCAAAATAGGGTCCTAAAGATGATGAATTCTATCTTAATTGATGGGTTAGGGTGTACTGAACTGATTTCAAATAGATAGGTTGAAAGAATCAGATTTTTCTGGCTGCCTTTGGTTCTGAAGATGATGGACTCAATCTGAAAAGATGGGCTAAGGCGAATTGAACTGATTTCAAATAGATAGGTGGTAAGATTAAGAATTTTCTGGCTGTTTATGCTCCTGAAGATGATGGACTCGATCTGAAATGATAGGTTAAGGTAAACTGAACTGATTTCGAGTAGATGGACTGAAAGATACAGATTTTTCTTGCAAAATAGGGTCCTAAAGATGATGAATTCTATCTTAATTGATGGGTTAGGGTGTACTGAACTGATTTCAAATAGATAGGTTTAAAGAATCAGAATTTTCTGGCTGCTTTTGGTTCTGAAGATGATGGATTCAATCTGAAAAGATGTGTTAAGGCGTATTGAACTGATTTCAAATAGATAGGTGGAAAGAATCAGAATTTTCTGGCTGCCTTTGGTTCTGAAGATGATGGACTCAATCTGAAAAGATGGGCTAAGGCGTATTGAACTGATTTCAAATAGATAGGTGCAAAGATTAAGAATTTTCTGGCTATTTATGCTCCTGAAGATGATGGACTCGATCTGAAATGATAGGTTAAGGTAAACTGAACTGATTTCGAGTAGATGGACTGAAAGATACAGATTTTTCTTGCAAAATAGGGTCCTAAAGATGATGAATTCTATCTTAATTGATGGGTTAGGGTGTACTGAACTGATTTCAAATAGATAGGTTGAAAGAATCAGAATTTTCTGGCTGCTTTTGGGTCTGAAGATGATGGATTCAATCTGAAAAAGTGTGTTAAGGCGTATTGAACTGATTTCAAATAGATAGGTGGAAAGATTAAGAATTTTCTGGCTATTTATGCTCCTGAAGATGATGGACTCGATCTGAAATGATAGGTTAAGGTAGACTGAACTGATTTCGAGTAGATGGACTGAAAGATACAGATTTTTCTTGCAAAATAGGGTCCTAAAGACGATGAATTCTATCTTAATTGATGGGTTAGGGTGAACTGAACTGATTTCAAATAGATGGGTGGAAAGAATCAGAATTTTCTGGCTGCCTTTGGTTCTGAAGATGATGGACTCAATCTGAAAAGATGGGCTGAGGCGTATTGAACTGATTTCAAATAGATAGGTGGAAAGATTAAGAATTTTCTGGCTATTTATGCTCCTGAAGATGATGGACTCGATCTGAAATGATAGGTTAAGGTAAACTGAACTGATTTCGAGTAGATGGACTGAAAGATACAGATTTTTCTTGCAAAATAGGGTCCTAAAGATGATGAATTCTATCTTAATTGATGGGTAAGGGTGTACTGAACTGATTTCAAATAGATAGGTTGAAAGAATCAGAATTTTCTGGCTGCTTTTGGTTCTGAAGATGATGGATTCAATCTGGAAAGATGTGTTAAGGCGTATTGAACTGATTTCAAATAGATAGGTGGAAAGATTAAGAATTTTCTGGCTATTTATGCTCCTGAAGATGATGGACTCGATCTGAAATGATAGGTTAGGTAAACTGAACTGATTTCGAGCAGATGGACTGAAAGATACAGATTTTTCTTGCAAAATAGGGTCCTAAAGATGATGAATTCTATCTTAATTGATGGGTTAGGGTGTACTGAACTGATTTCAAATAGATAGGTGGAAAGAATCAGAATTTTCTGGCTGCCTTTGGTTCTGAAGATGATGTACTCAATCTGAAAAGATGGGCTAAGGCGTATTGAACTGATTTCAAATAGATAGGTGGAAAGATTAAGAATTTTCTGGCTATTTATGCTCCTGAAGATGATGGACTCGATCTGAAATGATAGGTTAAGGTAAACTGAACTGATTTCGAGTAGATGGACTGAAAGATACAGATTTTTCTTGCAAAATAGGGTCCTAAAGATGATGAATTCTATCTTAATTGATGGGTTAGGGTGAACTGAACTGATTTCAAATAGATAGGTTGAAAGAATCAGAATTTTCTGGCTGCTTTTGGTTCTGAAGATGATGGATTCAATCTGAAAAGATGTGTTAAGGCGTATTGAACTGATTTCAAATAGATAGGTGGAAAGATTAAGAATTTTCTGGCTATTTATGCTCCTGAAGATGATGGACTCGATCTGAAATGATAGGTTAAGGTAGACTGAACTGATTTCGAGTAGATGGACTGAAAGATACAGATTTTTCTTGCAAAATAGGGTCCTATAGATGATGAGTTCTATCTTAATTGATGGGTTAGGGTGTACTGAACTGATTTCAAATAGATAGGTGGAAAGATTAAGAATTTTCTGGCTATTTATGCTCCTGAAGATGATGGACTCGACCTGAAATGATAGGTTAAGGTAAACTGAACTGATTTCGAGCAGATGAACTGAAAGATACAGATTTTTCTTGCAAAATAGGGTCCTAAAGATGATGAATTCTATCTTAATTGATGGGTTAGGGTGTACTGAACTGATTTCAAATAGATAGGTGGAAAGATTAAGAATTTTCTGGCTATTTATGCTCCTGAAGATGATGGACTCGACCTGAAATGATAGCTTAAGGTAAACTGAACTGATTTTGATCAGATGAACTGAAAGATACAGATTTTTCTTGCAAAATAGGGTCCTAAAGATGATGAATTCTATCTAAATTGATGGGTTAGGGTGAACTGAACTGATTTCAAATAGATAGGTGGAAAGAATCAGAATTTTCTGGCTGCCTTTGGTTCTGAAGATGTTGGACTCAATCTGAAAAGATGGGCTAAGGCGTATTGAACTGATTTCAAATAGATAGGTGGAAAGATTAAGAATTTTCTGGCTATTTATGCTCCTGAAGATGATGGACTCGATCTGAAATGATAGGTTAAGGTAAACTGAACTGATTTCGAGTAGATGGACTGAAAGATACAGATTTTTCTTGCAAAATAGGGTCCTAAAGATGATGAATTCTATCTTAATTGATGGGTTAGGGTGAACTGAACTGATTTCAAATAGATAGGTTGAAAGAATCAGAATTTTCTGGCTGCTTTTGGTTCTGAAGATGATGGATTCAATCTGAAAAGATGTGTTAAGGCGTATTGAACTGATTTCAAATAGATAGGTGGAAAGATTAAGAATTTTCTGGCTATTTATGCTCCTGAAGATGATGGACTCGATCTGAAATGATAGGTTAAGGTAGACTGAACTGATTTCGAGTAGATGGACTGAAAAATACAGATTTTTCTTGCAAAATAGGGTCCTAAAGATGATGAGTTCTATCTTAATTGATGGGTTAGGGTGTACTGAACTGATTTCAAATAGATAGGTGGAAAGATTAAGAATTTTCTGGCTATTTATGCTCCTGAAGATGATGGACTCGATCTGAAATGATAGGTTAAGGTAAACTGAACTGATTTCGAATAGATGGACTGAAAGATACAGATTTTTCTTGCAAAATAGGGTCCTAAAGATGATGAATTTTATCTTAATTGATGGGTTAGGGTGTACTGAACTGATTTCAAATAGATAGGTTGAAAGAATCAGAATTTTCTGGCTGCTTTTGGTTCTGAAGATGATGGATTCAATCTGAATAGATGGGTTAAGGCGTATTGAACTGATTTCAAATGGATAGGTGGAAAGATTAAGAATTTTCTGGCTATTTATGCTCCTGAAGATGATGGACTCGATCTGAAATGATAGGTTAAGGTAAACTGAACTGTATTCGAGTAGATGGACTGAAAGATACAGATTTTTCTTGCAAAATAGGGTCCTAAAGATGATGAATTCTATCTTAATTGATGGGTAAGGGTGTACTGAACTGATTTCAAATAGATAGGTGGAACGATTAAGAATTTTCTGGCTATTTATGCTCCTGAAGATGATGGACTCGATCTGAAATCCATGATAGGTTAAGGTAAACTGAACTGATTTCGAGCAGATGGACTGAAAGATACAGATATTTCTTGGAAAATAGGGTCCTAAAATGATGAGTTCTATCTTAATTGATGGGTTAGGGTGTACTAAACTGATTTCAAATAGATAGGCGGAAAGATTAAGAATTTCCTGGCTATTTATGCTCCTGAAGATGATGGACTCGATCTGAAATGATAGGTTAGGTAAACTGAACTGATTTCGAGAAGATGGACTGAAAGATACAGATTTTTCTTGCAAAATAGGGTCCTAAAGATGATGAATTCTATCTTAATTGATGGGTTAGGGTGTACTGAACTGATTTCAAATAGATAGGTGGAAAGAATCAGAATTTTCTGGCTGCCTTTGGTTCTGAAGATGATGGACTCAATCTGAAAAGATGGGCTAAGGCGTATTGAACTGATTTCAAATAGATAGGTGGAAAGATTAAGAATTTTCTGGCTATTTATGCTCCTGAAGATGATGGACTCGATCTGAAATGATAGGTTAAGGTAAACTGAACTGATTTCGAGTAGATGGACTGAAAGATACAGATTTTTCTTGCAAAATAGGGTCCTAAAGATGATGAATTCTATCTTAATTGATGGGTTAGGGTGAACTGAACTGATTTCAAATAGATAGGTTGAAAGAATCAGAATTTTCTGGCTGCTTTTGGTTCTGAAGATGATGGATTCAATCTGAAAAGATGTGTTAAGGCGTATTGAACTGATTTCAAATAGATAGGTGGAAAGATTAAGAATTTTCTGGCTATTTATGCTCCTGAAGATGATGGACTCGATCTGAAATGATAGGTTAAGGTAGACTGAACTGATTTCAAATAGATAGGTTGAAAGAATCAGAATTTTCTGGCTGCTTTTGGTTCTGAAGATGATGGATTCAATCTGAAAAGATGTGTTAAGGCGTATTGAACTGATTTCAAATAGATAGGTGGAAAGATTAAGAATTTTCTGGCTATTTATGCTCCTGAAGATGATGGACTCGATCTGAAATGATAGGTTAAGGTAGACTGAACTGATTTCGAGTAGATGGACTGAAAGATACAGATTTTTCTTGCAAAATAGGGTCCTAAAGATGATGAGTTCTATCTTAATTGATGGGTTAGGGTGTACTGAACTGATTTCAAATAGATAGGTGGAAAGATTAAGAATTTTCTGGCTATTTATGCTCCTGAAGATGATGGACTCGATCTGAAATGATAGGTTAAGGTAAACTGAACTGATTTCGAATAGATGGACTGAAAGATACAGATTTTTCTTGCAAAATAGGGTCCTAAAGATGATGAATTCTATCTTAATTAATGGGTTAGGGTGTACTGAACTGATTTCAAATAGATAGGTTGAAAGAATCAGAATTTTCTGGCTGCTTTTGGTTCTGAAGATGATGGATTCAATCTGAAAAGATGTGTTAAGGCGTATTGAACTGATTTCAAATGGATAGGTGGAAAGATTAAGAATTTCCTGGCTATTTATGCTCCTGAAGATGATGGACTCGATCTGAAATGATAGGTTAAGGTAAACTGAACTGATTTCGAGCAGATGGACTGAAAGATACAGATTTTTCTTGCAAAATAGGGTCCTAAAGATGATGAATTCTATCTTAATTGATGGGTTAGGGTGTACTGAACTGATTTCAAATAGATAGGTTGAAAGAATCAGAATTTTCTGGCTGCTTTTGGTTCTGAAGATGATGGATTCAATCTGAATAGATGGGTTAAGGCGTATTGAACTGATTTCAAATGGATAGGTGGAAAGATTAAGAATTTTCTGGCTATTTATGCTCCTGAAGATGATGGACTCGATCTGAAATGATAGGTTAAGGTAAACTGAACTGATTTCGAGTAGATGGACTGAAAGATACAGATTTTTCTTGCAAAATAGGGTCCTAAAGATGATGAATTCTATCTTAATTGATGGGTAAGGGTGTACTGAACTGATTTCAAATAGATAGGTGGAACGATTAAGAATTTTCTGGCTATTTATGCTCCTGAAGATGATGGACTCGATCTGAAATGATAGGTTAAGGTAAACTGAACTGATTTCGAGCAGATGGACTGAAAGATACAGATATTTCTTGGAAAATAGGGTCCTAAAAATGATGAGTTCTATCTTAATTGATGGGTTAGGGTGTACTAAACTGATTTCAAATAGATAGGCGGAAAGATTAAGAATTTCCTGGCTATTTATGCTCCTGAAGATGATGGACTCGATCTGAAATGATAGGTTAAGGTAAACTGAACTGATTTCGAGCAGATGGACTGAAAGATACAGATTTTTCTTGCAAAATAGGGTCCTAAAGATGATGAATTCTATCTTAATTGATGGGTTAGGGTGTACTGAACTGATTTCAAATAGATAGGTGGAAAGAATCAGAATTTTCTGGCTGCCTTTGGTTCTGAAGATGATGGACTCAATCTGAAAAGATGGGCTAAGGCGTATTGAACTGATTTCAAATAGATAGGTGGAAAGATTAAGAATTTTCTGGCTATTTATGCTCCTGAAGATGATGGACTCGATCTGAAATGATAGGTTAAGGTAAACTGAACTGATTTCGAGTAGATGGACTGAAAGATACAGATTTTTATTGCAAAATAGGGTCCTAAAGATGATGAATTCTATCTTAATTGATGGGTTAGGGTGAACTGAACTGATTTCAAATAGATAGGTTGAAAGAGTCAGAATTTTCTGGCTGCTTTTGGTTCTGAAGATGATGGATTCAATCTGAAAAGATGTGTTAAGGCGTATTGAACTGATTTCAAATAGATAGGTGGAAAGATTAAGAATTTTCTGGCTATTTATGCTCCTGAAGATGATGGACTCGATCTGAAATGATAGGTTAAGGTAGACTGAACTGATTTCGAGTAGATGGACTGAAAGATACAGATTTTTCTTGCAAAATAGGGTCCTATAGATGATGAGTTCTATCTTAATTGATGGGTTAGGGTGTACTGAACTGATTTCAAATAGATAGGTGGAAAGATTAAGAATTTTCTGGCTATTTATGCTCCTGAAGATGATGGACTCGACCTGAAATGATAGGTTAAGGTAAACTGAACTGATTTCGAGCAGATGTGAAAGATACAGATTTTTCTTGCAAAATAGGGTCCTAAAGATGATGAATTCTATCTTAATTGATGGGTTAGGGTGTACTGAACTGATTTCAAATAGATAGGTGGAAAGATTAAGAATTTTCTGGCTATTTATGCTCCTGAAGATGATGGACTCGACCTGAAATGAAAGCTTAAGGTAAACTGAACTGATTTCGATCAGATGAACTGAAAGATACAGATTTTTCTTGCAAAATAGGGTCCTAAAGATGATGAATTCTATCTAAATTGATGGGTTAGGGTGAACTGAACTGATTTCGAATAGATAGGTGGAAAGAATCAGAATTTTCTGGCTGCCTTTGGTTCTGAAGATGTTGGACTCAATCTGAAAAGATGGGCTAAGGCGTATTGAACTGATTTCAAATAGATAGGTGGAAAGATTAAGAATTTTCTGGCTATTTATGCTCCTGAAGATGATGGACTCGATCTGAAATGATAGGTTAAGGTAAACTGAACTGATTTCGAGTAGATGGACTGAAAGATACAGATTTTTCTTGCAAAATAGGGTCCTAAAGATGATGAATTCTATCTTAATTGATGGGTTAGGGTGAACTGAACTGATTTCAAATAGATAGGTTGAAAGAATCAGAATTTTCTGGCTGCTTTTGGTTCTGAAGATGATGGATTCAATCTGAAAAGATGTGTTAAGGCGTATTGAACTGATTTCAAATAGATAGGTGGAAAGATTAAGAATTTTCTGGCTATTTATGCTCCTGAAGATGATGGACTCGATCTGAAATGATAGGTTAAGGTAGACTGAACTGATTTCGAGTAGATGGACTGAAAAATACAGATTTTTCTTGCAAAATAGGGTCCTAAAGATGATGAGTTCTATCTTAATTGATGGGTTAGGGTGTACTGAACTGATTTCAAATAGATAGGTGGAAAGATTAAGAATTTTCTGGCTATTTATGCTCCTGAAGATGATGGACTCGATCTGAAATGATAGGTTAAGGTAGACTGAACTGATTTCGAGTAGATGGACTGAAAGATACAGATTTTTCTTGCAAAATAGGGTCCTAAAGATGATGAGTTCTATCTTAATTGATGGGTTAGGGTGTACTGAACTGATTTCAAATAGATAGGTGGAAAGATTAAGAATTTTCTGGCTATTTATGCTCCTGAAGATGATGGACTCGATCTGAAATGATAGGTTAAGGTAAACTGAACTGATTTCGAATAGATGGACTGAAAGATACAGATTTTTCTTGCAAAATAGGGTCCTAAAGATGATGAATTCTATTTTAATTAATGGGTTAGGGTGTACTGAACTGATTTCAAATAGATAGGTAGAAAGAATCAGAATTTTCTGGCTGCCTTTGGTTCTGAAGATGATGGACTCAATCTGAAAAGATAGGCTAAGGCGTATTGAACTGATTTCAAATAGATAGGTGGAAAGATTAGGAATTTCCTGGCTATTTATGCTCCTGAAGATGATGGACTCGATCTGAAATGATAGGTTAAGGTAAACTGAACTGATTTCGAGTAGATGGACTGAAAGATACAGATTTTTCTTGCAAAATAGGGTCCTAAAGATGATGAATTCTATCTTAATTGATGGGTTAGGGTGAACTGAACTGATTTCAAATAGATAGGTTGAAATAATCAGAATTTTCTGGCTGCTTTTGGTTCTGAAGATGATGGATTCAATCTGAAAAGATGTGTTAAGGCGTATTGAACTGATTTCAAATAGATAGGTGGAAAGATTAAGAATTTTCTGGCTATTTATGCTCCTGAAGATGATGGACTCGATCTGAAATGATAGGTTAAGGTAGACTGAACTGATTTCGAGTAGATGGACTGAAAGATACAGATTTTTCTTGCAAAATAGGGTCCTATAGATGATGAGTTCTATCTTAATTGATGGGTTAGGGTGTACTGAACTGATTTCAAATAGATAGGTGGAAAGATTAAGAATTTTCTGGCTATTTATGCTCATGAAGATGATGGACTCGACCTGAAATGATAGGTTAAGGTAAACTGAACTGATTTCGAGCAGATGAACTGAAAGATACAGATTTTTCTTGCAAAATAGGGTCCTAAAGATGATGAATTCTATCTTAATTGATGGGTTAGGGTGTACTGAACTGATTTCAAATAGATAGGTGGAAAGATTAAGAATTTTCTGGCTATTTATGCTCCTGAAGATGATGGACTCGACCTGAAATGATAGCTTAAGGTAAACTGAACTGATTTCGATCAGATGAACTGAAAGATACAGATTTTTCTTGCAAAATAGGGTCCTAAAGATGATGAATTCTATCTAAATTGATGGGTTAGGGTGAACTGAACTGATTTCAAATAGATAGGTGGAAAGAATCAGAATTTTCTGGCTGCCTTTGGTTCTGAAGATGTTGGACTCAATCTGAAAAGATGGGCTAAGGCGTATTGAACTGATTTCAAATAGATAGGTGGAAAGATTAAGAATTTTCTGGCTATTTATGCTCCTGAAGATGATGGACTCGATCTGAAATGATAGGTTAAGGTAAACTGAACTGATTTCGAGTAGATGGACTGAAAGATACAGATTTTTCTTGCAAAATAGGGTCCTAAAGATGATGAATTCTATCATAATTGATGGGTTAGGGTGTACTGAACTGATTTCAAATAGATAGGTTGAAAGATTAAGAACTTTCTGGCTGCTTTTGGTTCTGAAGATGATGGATTCAATCTGAAAAGATGTGTTAAGGCGTATTGAACTGATTTCAAATAGATAGGTGGAAAGATTAAGAATTTTCTGGCTATTTATGCTCCTGAAGATGATGGACTCGATCTGAAATGATAGGTTAAGGTAGACTGAACTGATTTCGAGTAGATGGACTGAAAAATACAGATTTTTCTTGCAAAATAGGGTCCTAAAGATGATGAGTTCTATCTTAATTGATGGGTTAGGGTGTACTGAACTGATTTCAAATAGATAGGTGGAAAGATTAAGAATTTTCTGGCTATTTATGCTCCTGAAGATGATGGACTCGATCTGAAATGATAGGTTAAGGTAGACTGAACTGATTTCGAGTAGATGGACTGAAAGATACAGATTTTTCTTGCAAAATAGGGTCCTAAAGATGATGAGTTCTATCTTAATTGATGGGTTAGGGTGTACTGAACTGATTTCAAATAGATAGGTGGAAAGATTAAGAATTTTCTGGCTATTTATGCTCCTGAAGATGATGGACTCGATCTGAAATGATAGGTTAAGGTAAACTGAACTGATTTCGAATAGATGGACTGAAAGATACAGATTTTTCTTGCAAAATAGGGTCCTAAAGATGATGAATTCTATCTTAATTAATGGGTTAGGGTGTACTGAACTGATTTCAAATAGATAGGTAGAAAGAATCAGAATTTTCTGGCTGCCTTTGGTTCTGAAGATGATGGACTCAATCTGAAAAGATAGGCTAAGGCGTATTGAACTGATTTCAAATAGATAGGTGGAAAGATTAAGAATTTCCTGGCTATTTATGCTCCTGAAGATGATGGACTCGATCTGAAATGATAGGTTAAGGTAAACTGAACTGATTTCGAGTAGATGGACTGAAAGATACAGATTTTTCTTGCAAAATAGGGTCCTAAAGATGATGAATTCTATCTTAATTGATGGGTTAGGGTGAACTGAACTGATTTCAAATAGATAGGTGGAAAGAATCAGAATTTTCTGGCTGCCTTTGGTTCTGAAGATGATGGATTCAATCTGAAAAGATGTGTTAAGGCGCATTGAACTGATTTCAAATAGATAGGTGGAAAGATTAAGAATTTTCTGGCTATTTATGCTCCTGAAGATGATGGACTCGATCTGAAATGATAGGTTAAGGTAAACTGAACTGATTTCGAGCAGATGGACTGAAAGATACAGATTTTTCTTGCAAAATAGGGTCCTATAGATGATGAGTTCTATCTTAATTGATGGGTTAGGGTGTACTGAACTGATTTCAAATAGATAGGTGGAAAGATTAAGAATTTTCTGGCTATTTATGCTCATGAAGATGATGGACTCGACCTGAAATGATAGGTTAAGGTAAACTGAACTGATTTCGAGCAGATGAACTGAAAGATACAGATTTTTCTTGCAAAATAGGGTCCTAAAGATGATGAATTCTATCTTAATTGATGGGTTAGGGTGTACTGAACTGATTTCAAATAGATAGGTGGAAAGATTAAGAATTTTCTGGCTATTTATGCTCCTGAAGATGATGGACTCGACCTGAAATGATAGCTTAAGGTAAACTGAACTTATTTCGAGCAGATGAACTGAAAGATACAGATTTTTCTTGCAAAATAGGGTCCTAAAGATGATGAATTCTATCTAAATTGATGGGTTAGGGTGAACTGAACTGATTTCAAATAGATAGGTGGAAAGAATCAGAATTTTCTGGCTGCCTTTGGTTCTGAAGATGATGGACTCAATCTGAAAAGATGGGCTAAGGCGTATTGAACTGATTTCAAATAGATAGGTGGAAAGATTAAGAATTTTCTGGCTATTTATGCTCCTGAAGATGATGGACTCGATCTGAAATGATAGGTTAAGGTAAACTGAACTGATTTCGAATAGATGGACTGAAAGATACAGATTTTTCTTGCAAAATAGGGTCCTAAAGATGATGAATTCTATCTTAATTAATGGGTTAGGGTGTACTGAACTGATTTCAAATAGATAGGTTGAAAGAATCAGAATTTTCTGGCTGCTTTTGGTTCTGAAGATGATGGATTCAATCTGAAAAGATGTGTTAAGGCGTATTGAACTGATTTCAAATGGATAGGTGGAAAGATTAAGAATTTCCTGGCTATTTATGCTCCTGAAGATGATGGACTCGATCTGAAATGATAGGTTAAGGTAAACTGAACTGATTTCGAGCAGATGGACTGAAAGATACAGATTTTTCTTGCAAAATAGGGTCCTAAAGATGATGAATTCTATCTTAATTGATGGGTTAGGGTGAACTGAACTGATTTCAAATAGATAGGTAGAAAGAATCAGAATTTTCTGGCTGCCTTTGGT
The DNA here is from genome assembly GCF_964204645.1 of Tubulanus polymorphus. Classification (NCBI taxonomy): domain Eukaryota; kingdom Metazoa; phylum Nemertea; class Palaeonemertea; order Tubulaniformes; family Tubulanidae; genus Tubulanus; species Tubulanus polymorphus. The sequence continues at coordinate 21,283,667 of NC_134031.1, forward strand.
TCTGAAGATGATGGACTCAATCTGAAAAGATAGGCTAAGGCGTATTGAACTGATTATAAATAGATAGGTGGAAAGATTAAGAATTTCCTGGCTATTTATGCTCCTGAAGATGATGGACTCGATCTGAAATGATAGGTTAAGGTAAACTGAACTGATTTCGAGTAGATGGACTGAAAGATACAGATTTTTCTTGCAAAATAGGGTCCTAAAGATGATGAATTCTATCTTAATTGATGGGTTAGGGTGAACTGAACTGATTTCAAATAGATAGGTGGAAAGAATCAGAATTTTCTGGCTGCCTTTGGTTCTGAAGATGATGGATTCAATCTGAAAAGATGTGTTAAGGCGCATTGAACTGATTTCAAATAGATAGGTGGAAAGATTAAGAATTTTCTGGCTATTTATGCTCCTGAAGATGATGGACTCGATCTGAAATGATAGCTTAAGGTAAACTGAACTGATTTCGAGCAGATGGACTGAAAGATACAGATTTTTCTTGCAAAATAGGGTCCTATAGATGATGAGTTCTATCTTAATTGATGGGTTAGGGTGTACTGAACTGATTTCAAATAGATAGGTGGAAAGATTAAGAATTTTCTGGCTATTTATGCTCATGAAGATGATGGACTCGACCTGAAATGATAGGTTAAGGTAAACTGAACTGATTTCGAGCAGATGAACTGAAAGATACAGATTTTTCTTGCAAAATAGGGTCCTAAAGATGATGAATTCTATCTTAATTGATGGGTTAGGGTGTACTGAACTGATTTCAAATAGATAGGTGGAAAGATTAAGAATTTTCTGGCTATTTATGCTCCTGAAGATGATGGACTCGACCTGAAATGATAGCTTAAGGTAAAATGAACTTATTTCGAGCAGATGAACTGAAAGATACAGATATTTCTTGCAAAATAGGGTCCTAAAGATGATGAATTCTATCTAAATTGATGGGTTAGGGTGAACTGAACTGATTTCAAATAGATAGGTGGAAAGAATCAGAATTTTCTGGCTGCCTTTGGTTCTGAAGATGATGGACTCAATCTGAAAAGATGGGCTAAGGCGTATTGAACTGATTTCAAATAGATAGGTGGAAAGATTAAGAATTTTCTGGCTATTTATGCTCCTGAAGATGATGGACTCGATCTGAAATGATAGGTTAAGGTAAACTGAACTGATTTCGAGTAGATGGACTGAAAGATACAGATTTTTCTTGCAAAATAGGGTCCTAAAGATGATGAGTTCTATCTTAATTGATGGGTTAGGGTGTACTGAACTGATTTCAAATAGATAGGTGGAAAGATTAAGAATTTTCTGGCTATTTATGCTCCTGAAGATGATGGACTCGACCTGAAATGATAGGTTAAGGTAAACTGAACTGATTTCGAGCAGATGAACTGAAAGATACAGATTTTTCTTGCAAAATAGGGTCCTAAAGATGACGAATTCTATCTAAATTGATGGGTTAGGGTGAACTGAACTGATTTCAAATAGATAGGTGGAAAGAATCAGAATTTTCTGGCTGCCTATGGTTCTGAAGATGATGGACTCAATCTGAAAAGATGGGCTAAGGCGTATTGAACTGATTTCAAATAGATAGGTGGAACGATTAAGAATTTTCTGGCTATTTATGCTCCTGAAGATGATGGACTCGATCTGAAATGATAGGTTAAGGTAGACTGAACTGATTTCGAGTAGATGGACTGAAAGATACAGATTTTTCTTGCAAAATAGGGTCCTAAAGATGATGAGTTCTATCTTAATTGATGGGTTAGGGTGTACTGAACTGATTTCAAATAGATAGGTGGAAAGATTAAGAATTTTCTGGTTATTTATGCTCCTGAAGATGATGGACTCGATCTGAAATGATAGGTTAAGGTAAACTGAACTGATTATGAGTAGCGAATCAGAATTTTCTTGCTGCCTTTGGTTCTGAAGATGATGGACTCTATCTGAAAAGATGGGTTAAGGCGTATTGAACTGATTTCAAATAGATAGGTGGAAAGATTAAGAATTTTCTGGCTATTTATGCTCCTGAAGATGATGGACTCGATCTGAAATGATAGGTTAAGGTAAACTGAACTGATTTCGAGTAGATGGACTGAAAGATACAGATTTTTCTTGCAAAATAGGGTCCTAAAGATGATATTTCTATCTTAATTGATGGGTTAGGGTGAACTGAACTGATTTCAAATAGATAGGTGGAAAGAATCAGAATTTTCTGGCTGCCTTTGGTTCTGAAGATGATGGATTCAATCTGAAAAGATGGGTTAAGGCGTATTGAACTGATTTCAAATAGATAGGTGGAAAGATTAAGAATTTTATGGCTATTTATGCTCCTGAAGATGATGGACTCGATCTGAAATGATAGGTTAAGGTAGACTGAACTGATTTCGAGTAGATGGACTGAAAGATACAGATTTTTCTTTCAAAATAGGGTCCTAAAGATGATGAGTTCTATCTTAATTGATGGGTTAGGGTGTACTGAACTGATTTCAAATAGATAGGTTGAAAGAATCAGAATTTTCTGGCTGCTTTTGGTTCTGAAGATGATGGATTAAATCTGAAAAGATGGGTTAAGGCGTATTGAACTGATTTCAAATGGATAGGTGGAAAGATTAAGAATTTTCTGGCTATTAATGCTCCTGAAGATGATGGACTCGATCTGAAATGATAGGTTAAGGTAGACTGAACTGATTTCGAGTAGATGGACTGAAAGATACAGATTTTTCTTGCAAAATAGGGTCCTAAAGATGATGAATTCTATCTTAATTGATGGGTTAGGGTGTACTGAACTGATTTCAAATAGATAGGTTGAAAGAATCAGAATTTTCTGGCTGCTTTTGGTTCTGAAGATGATGGATTCAATCTGAAAAGATGGGTTAAGGCGTATTGAACTGATTTCAAATGGATAGGTGGAAAGATTAAGAATTTTCTGGCTATTTATGCTCCTGAAGATGATGGACTCGATCTGAAATGATAGGTTAAGGTAAACTGAACAGATTTCGAGCAGATGGACTGAAAGATACAGATATTTCTTGCAAAATAGGGTCCTAAAGATGATGAGTTCTATCTTAATTGATGGGTTAGGGTGTACTGAACTGATTTCAAATAGATAGGTGGAAAGAATCAGAATTTTCTGGCTGCCTTTGGTTCTGAAGATGATGGACTCAATCTGAAAAGATGGGCTAAGGCGTATTGAACTGATTTCAAATAGATAGGTGGAAAGATTAAGAATTTTCTGGCTATTTATGCTCCTGAAGATGATGGACTCGATCTGAAATGATAGGTTAAGGTAAACTGAACTGATTTCGAGTAGATGGACTGAAAGATACAAATTTTTCTTGCAAAATAGGGTCCTAAAGATGATGAATTCTATCTTAATTGATGGGTAAGGGTGTACTGAACTGATTTCAAATAGATAGGTTGAAAGAATCAGAATTTTCTGGCTGCTTTTGGTTCTGAAGATGATGGATTCAATCTGAAAAGATGTGTTAAGGCGCATTGAACTGATTTCAAATAGATAAGTGGAAAGATTAAGAATTTTCTGGCTATTTATGCTCCTGAAAATGATGGACTCGATCTGAAATGATAGGTTAAGGTAAACTGAACTGATTTCGAGTAGATGGACTGAAAGATACAGATTTTTCTTGCAAAATGGGGTCCTAAAGATGATGAATTCTATCTTAATTGATGGGTTAGGGTGTACTGAACTGATTTCAAATAGATAGGTTGAAAGAATCAGAATTTTCTTGCTGCCTTTGGTTCTGAAGATGATAGACTCAATCTGAAAAGATGGGTTAAGGCGTATTGAACTGATTTCAAATGGATAGGTGGAAAGATTAAGAATTTTCTGGCTATTTATGCTCCTGAAGATGATGGACTCGATCTGAAATGATAGGTTAAGGTAAACTGAACTGATTTCGAGTAGATGGACTGAAAGATACAGATTTTTCTTGCAAAATAGGGTCCTAAAGATGATGAATTCTATTTTAATTGATGGGTTAGGGTGAACTGAACTGATTTCAAATAGATAAGTGGAAAGAATCAGAATTTTCTGGCTGCCTTTGGTTCTGAAGATGATGGATTCAATCTGAAAAGATGGGTTAAGGCGTATTGAACTGATTTCAAATAGATAGATGGAAAGATTATGAATTTTCTGGCTATTTATGCTCCTGAAGATGATGGACTCGATCTGAAATGATAGGTTAAGGTAGACTGAACTGATTTCGAGTAGATGGACTGAAAGATACAGATTTTTCTTGCAAAATAGGGTCCTAAAGATGATGAATTCTATCTTAATTGATGGGTAAGGGTGTACTGAACTGATTTCAAATAGATAGGTACGTTGAAAGAATCAGAATTTTCTGGCTGCTTTTGGTTCTGAAGATGATGGATTCAATCTGAAAAGATGTGTTAAGGCGCATTGAACTGATTTCAAATAGATAGGTGGAGAGATTAAGAATTTTCTGGCTATTTATGCTCCTGAAGATGATGGACTCGATCTGAAATGATAGGTTAAGGTAAACTGAACTGATTTCGAGTAGATAGACTGAAAGATACAGATTTTTCTTGCAAAATAGGGTCCTAAAGATGATGAGTTCTATCTTAATTGATGGGTTAGGGTGTACTGAACTGATTTCAAATAGATAGGTGGAAAGATTAAGAATTTTCTGGCTATTTATGCTCCTGAAAATGATGGACTCGATCTGAAATGATAGGTTAAGGTAAACTGAACTGGTTTCGAGTAGATGGACTGAAAGATACAGATTTTTCTTACAAAATAGGGTCCTAAAGATGATGAATTCTATCTTAAGTGATGGGTTAGGGTGTACTGAACTGATTTCAAATAGATAGGTTGAAAGAATCAGAATTTTCTTGCGGCCTTTGGTTCTGAAGATGATAGACTCAATCTGAAAAGATGGGTTAAGGCGTATTGAACTGATTTCAAATGGATAGGTGGAAAGATTAAGAATTTTCTGGCTATTTATGCTCCTGAAGATGATGGACTCGATCTGAAATGATAGGTTAAGGTAAACTGAACTGATTTCGAGTAGATGGACTGAAAGATACAGATTTTTCTTGCAAAATAGGGTCCTAAAGATGATGAATTCTATCATAATTGATGGGTTAGGGTGTACTGAACTGATTTCAAATAGATAGCTTGAAAGATTAAGAACTTTCTGGCTGCTTTTGGTTCTGAAGATGATGGATTCAATCTGAAAAGATGGGTTAAGGCGTATTGAACTGATTTCAAATGGATAGGTGGAAAGATTAAGAATTTTCTGGCTATTTATGCTCCTGAAGATGATGGACTCGATCTGAAATGATAGGTTAAGGTAAACTGAACTGATTTCGACTAGATGGACTGAAAGATACAGATTTTTCTTGCAAAATAGGGTCCTAAAGATGATGAATTCTATCTTAATTGATGGGTTAGGGTGAACTGAACTGATTTCAAATAGATAGGTGGAAAGAATCAGAATTTTCTGGCTGCCTTTGGTTCTAAAGATGATGGACTCAATCTGAAAAGATGGGCAAAGGCGTATTGAACTGATTTCAAATAGATAGGTGGAAAGATTAAGAATTTTCTGGCTATTTATGCTCCTGAAGATGATGGACTCGATCTGAAATGATAGGTTAAGGTAGACTGAACTGATTTCGAGTAGATGGACTGAAAGATACAGATTTTTCTTGCAAAAAAGGGTCCTAAAGATGATGAGTTCTATCTTAATTGATGGGTTAGGGTGAACTGAACTGATTTCAAATAGATAGGTGGAAAGATTAAGAATTTTCGGGCTATTTATGCTCCTGAAGATGATGGACTCGATCTGAAATGATAGGTTAAGGTAAACTGAACTGATTTCGAATAGATGGACTGAAAGATACAGATTTTTCTTGCAAAATAGGGTCCTAAAGATGATGAATTCTATCTTAATTGATGGGTTAGGGTGTACTGAACTGATTTCAAATAGATAGGTTGAAAGAATCAGAATTTTCTGGCTGCTTTTGGTTCTGAAGATGATGGATTCAATCTGAAAAGATGGGTTAAGGCGTATTGAACTGATTTCAAATGGATAGGTGGAAAGATTAAGAATTTTCTGGCTATTTATGCTCCTGAAGATGATGGACTCGATCTGAAATGATAGGTTAAGGTAAACTGAACTGATTTCGAGTAGATGGACTGAAAGATACAGATTTTTCTTGCAAAATAGGGTCCTAAAGATGATGAGTTCTATCTTAATTGATGGGTTAGGGTGTACTGAACTGATTTCAAATAGATCGGTTGAAAGAATCAGAATTTTCTGGCTGCTTTTGGTTCTGAAGATGATGGATTCAATCTGAAAAGATGTGTTAAGGCGTATTGAACTGATTTCAAATAGATAGGTGGAAAGATTAAGAATTTTCTGGCTATTTATGCTCCTGAAGATGATGGACTCGATCTGAAATGATAGGTTAAGGTAGACTGAACTGATTTCGAGTAGATGGACTGAAAGATACAGATTTTTCTTGCAAAATAGGGTCCTAAAGATGATGAGTTCTATCTTAATTGATGGGTTAGGGTGTACTGAACTGATTTCAAATAGATAGGTGGAAAGAATCAGAATTTTCTGGCTGCCTTTGGTTCTGAAGATGATAGACTCAATCTGAAAAGATGGGTTAAGGCGTATTGAACTGATTTCAAATGGATAGGTGGAAAGATTAAGAATTTTCTGGCTATTTATGCTCCTGAAGATGATGGACTCGATCTGAAATGATAGGTTAAGGTAAACTGAACTGATTTCGAGTAGATGGACTGAAAGATACAGATTTTTCTTGCAAAATAGGGTCCTAAAGATGATGAATTCTATTTTAATTGATGGGTTAGGGTGAACTGAACTGATTTCAAATAGATAAGTGGAAAGAATCAGAATTTTCTGGCTGCCTTTGGTTCTGAAGATGATGGATTCAATCTGAAAAGATGGGTTAAGGCGTATTGAACTGATTTCAAATAGATAGATGGAAAGATTATGAATTTTCTGGCTATTTATGCTCCTGAAGATGATGGACTCGATCTGAAATGATAGGTTAAGGTAGACTGAACTGATTTCGAGTAGATGGACTGAAAGATACAGATTTTTCTTGCAAAATAGGGTCCTAAAGATGATGAATTCTATCTTAATTGATGGGTAAGGGTGTACTGAACTGATTTCAAATAGATAGGTACGTTGAAAGAATCAGAATTTTCTGGCTGCTTTTGGTTCTGAAGATGATGGATTCAATCTGAAAAGATGTGTTAAGGCGCATTGAACTGATTTCAAATAGATAGGTGGAGAGATTAAGAATTTTCTGGCTATTTATGCTCCTGAAGATGATGGACTCGATCTGAAATGATAGGTTAAGGTAAACTGAACTGATTTCGAGTAGATAGACTGAAAGATACAGATTTTTCTTGCAAAATAGGGTCCTAAAGATGATGAGTTCTATCTTAATTGATGGGTTAGGGTGTACTGAACTGATTTCAAATAGATAGGTGGAAAGATTAAGAATTTTCTGGCTATTTATGCTCCTGAAAATGATGGACTCGATCTGAAATGATAGGTTAAGGTAAACTGAACTGGTTTCGAGTAGATGGACTGAAAGATACAGATTTTTCTTACAAAATAGGGTCCTAAACATGATGAATTCTATCTTAAGTGATGGGTTAGGGTGTACTGAACTGATTTCAAATAGATAGGTTGAAAGAATCAGAATTTTCTTGCGGCCTTTGGTTCTGAAGATGATAGACTCAATCTGAAAAGATGGGTTAAGGCGTATTGAACTGATTTCAAATAGATAGGTGGAAAGATTAAGAATTTTCTGGCTATTTATGCTCCTGAAGATGATGGACTCGATCTGAAATGATAGGTTAAGGTAAACTGAACTGATTTCGAGTAGATGGACTGAAAGATACAGATTTTTCTTGCAAAATAGGGTCCTAAAGATGATGAATTCTATCATAATTGATGGGTTAGGGTGTACTGAACTGATTTCAAATAGATAGCTTGAAAGATTAAGAACTTTCTGGCTGCTTTTGGTTCTGAAGATGATGGATTCAATCTGAAAAGATGGGTTAAGGCGTATTGAACTGATTTCAAATGGATAGGTGGAAAGATTAAGAATTTTCTGGCTATTTATGCTCCTGAAGATGATGGACTCGATCTGAAATGATAGGTTAAGGTAAACTGAACTGATTTCGAGTAGATGGACTGAAAGATACAGATTTTTCTTGCAAAATAGGGTCCTAAAGATGATGAATTCTATCTTAATTGATGGGTTAGGGTGAACTGAACTGATTTCAAATAGATAGGTGGAAAGAATCAGAATTTTCTGGCTGCCTTTGGTTCTAAAGATGATGGACTCAATCTGAAAAGATGGGCAAAGGCGTATTGAACTGATTTCAAATAGATAGGTGGAAAGATTAAGAATTTTCTGGCTATTTATGCTCCTGAAGATGATGGACTCGATCTGAAATGATAGGTTAAGGTAGACTGAACTGATTTCGAGTAGATGGACTGAAAGATACAGATTTTTCTTGCAAAAAAGGGTCCTAAAGATGATGAGTTCTATCTTAATTGATGGGTTAGGGTGAACTGAACTGATTTCAAATAGATAGGTGGAAAGATTAAGAATTTTCGGGCTATTTATGCTCCTGAAGATGATGGACTCGATCTGAAATGATAGGTTAAGGTAAACTGAACTGATTTCGAATAGATGGACTGAAAGATACAGATTTTTCTTGCAAAATAGGGTCCTAAAGATGATGAATTCTATCTTAATTGATGGGTTAGGGTGTACTGAACTGATTTCAAATAGATAGGTTGAAAGAATCAGAATTTTCTGGCTGCTTTTGGTTCTGAAGATGATGGATTCAATCTGAAAAGATGGGTTAAGGCGTATTGAACTGATTTCAAATGGATAGGTGGAAAGATTAAGAATTTTCTGGCTATTTATGCTCCTGAAGATGATGGACTCGATCTGAAATGATAGGTTAAGGTAAACTGAACTGATTTCGAGTAGATGGACTGAAAGATACAGATTTTTCTTGCAAAATAGGGTCCTAAAGATGATGAGTTCTATCTTAATTGATGGGTTAGGGTGTACTGAACTGATTTCAAATAGATCGGTTGAAAGAATCAGAATTTTCTGGCTGCTTTTGGTTCTGAAGATGATGGATTCAATCTGAAAAGATGTGTTAAGGCGTATTGAACTGATTTCAAATAGATAGGTGGAAAGATTAAGAATTTTCTGGCTATTTATGCTCCTGAAGATGATGGACTCGATCTGAAATGATAGGTTAAGGTAAACTGAACTGATTTCGAGTAGATGGACTGAAAGATACAGATTTTTCTTGCAAAATAGGGTCCTAAAGATGATGAATTCTATCTTAATTGATGGGTTAGGGTGAACTGAACTGATTTCAAATAGATGGGTGGAAAGAATCAGAATTTTCTGGCTGCCTTTGGTTCTAAAGATGATGGACTCAATCTGAAAAGATGGGCTAAGGCGTATTGAACTGATTTCAAAGAGATAGGTTGAAAGATTAAGAATTTTCTGGCTATTTATGCTCCTGAAGATGATGGACTCGATCTGAAATGATAGGTTAAGGTAAACTGAACTGATTTCGAGCAGATGGACTGAAAGATACAGATTTTTCTTGCAAAATAGGGTCCTAAAGATGATGAGTTCTATCTTAATTGATGGGTTAGGGTGTACTGAACTGATTTCAAATAGATAGGTTGAAAGAATCAGAATTTTCTTGCTGCCTTAGGTTCTGAAGATGATGGACTCAATCTGAAAAGATGGGTTAAGGCGTATTGAACTGATTTCAAATAGATAGGTGGAAAGATTAAGAATTTTCTGGCTATTTATGCTCCTGAAGATGATGGACTCGATCTGAAATGATAGGTTAAGGTAAACTGAACTGATTTCGAGTAGATGGACTGAAAGATACAGATTTTTCTTGCAAAATAGGGTCCTAAAGATGATGAATTCTATCATAATTGATGGGTTAGGGTGTACTGAACTGATTTCAAATAGATAGGTTGAAAGATTAAGAACTTTCTGGCTGCTTTTGGTTCTGAAGATGATGGATTCAATCTGAAAAGATGGGTTAAGGCGTATTGAACTGATTTCAAATAGATAGGTGGAAAGATTAAGAATTTTCTGGCTATTTATGCTCCTGAAGATAATGGACTCGATCTGAAATGATAGGTTAAGGTAAACTGAACTGATTTCGAGTAGATGGACTGAAAGATACAGATTTTTCTTGCAAAATAGGGTCCTAAAGATGATGAATTCTATCTTAATTGATGGGTTAGGGTGAACTGAACTGATTTCAAATAGATAGGTGGAAAGAATCAGAATTTTCTGGCTGCCTTTGGTTCTAAAGATGATGGACTCAATCTGAAAAGATGGGCAAAGGCGTATTGAACTGATTTCAAATAGATAGGTGGAAAGATTAAGAATTTTCTGGCTATTTATGCTCCTGAAGATGATGGACTCGATCTGAAATGATAGGTTAAGGTAGACTGAACTGATTTCGAGTAGATGGACTGAAAGATACAGATTTTTCTTGCAAAAAAGGGTCCTAAAGATGATGAGTTCTATCTTAATTGATGGGTTAGGGTGAACTGAACTGATTTCAAATAGATAGGTGGAAAGATTAAGAATTTTCGGGCTATTTATGCTCCTGAAGATGATGGACTCGATCTGAAATGATAGGTTAAGGTAAACTGAACTGATTTCGAATAGATGGACTGAAAGATACAGATTTTTCTTGCAAAATTGGGTCCTAAAGATGATGAATTCTATCTTAATTGATGGGTTAGGGTGTACTGAACTGATTTCAAATAGATAGGTTGAAAGAATCAGAATTTTCTGGCTGCTTTTGGTTCTGAAGATGATGGATTCAATCTGAAAAGATGGGTTAAGGCGTATTGAACTGATTTCAAATGGATAGGTGGAAAGATTAAGAATTTTCTGGCTATTTATGCTCCTGAAGATGATGGACTCGATCTGAAATGATAGGTTAAGGTAAACTGAACTGATTTCGAGTAGATGGACTGAAAGATACAGATTTTTCTTGCAAAATAGGGTCCTAAAGATGATGAGTTCTATCTTAATTGATGGGTTAGGGTGTACTGAACTGATTTCAAATAGATCGGTTGAAAGAATCAGAATTTTCTGGCTGCTTTTGGTTCTGAAGATGATGGATTCAATCTGAAAAGATGTGTTAAGGCGTATTGAACTGATTTCAAATAGATAGGTGGAAAGATTAAGAATTTTCTGGCTATTTATGCTCCTGAAGATGATGGACTCGATCTGAAATGATAGGTTAAGGTAGACTGAACTGATTTCGAGTAGATGGACTGAAAGATACAGATTTTTCTTGCAAAATAGGGTCCTAAAGATGATGAATTCTATTTTAATTGATGGGTTAGGGTGAACTGAACTGATTTCAAATAGATAAGTGGAAAGAATCAGAATTTTCTGGCTGCCTTTGGTTCTGAAGATGATGGATTCAATCTGAAAAGATGGGTTAAGGCGTATTGAACTGATTTCAAATAGATAGATGGAAAGATTATGAATTTTCTGGCTATTTATGCTCCTGAAGATGATGGACTCGATCTGAAATGATAGGTTAAGGTAGACTGAACTGATTTCGAGTAGATGGACTGAAAGATACAGATTTTTCTTGCAAAATAGGGTCCTAAAGATGATGAATTCTATCTTAATTGATGGGTAAGGGTGTACTGAACTGATTTCAAATAGATAGGTACGTTGAAAGAATCAGAATTTTCTGGCTGCTTTTGGTTCTGAAGATGATGGATTCAATCTGAAAAGATGTGTTAAGGCGCATTGAACTGATTTCAAATAGATAGGTGGAGAGATTAAGAATTTTCTGGCTATTTATGCTCCTGAAGATGATGGACTCGATCTGAAATGATAGGTTAAGGTAAACTGAACTGATTTCGAGTAGATAGACTGAAAGATACAGATTTTTCTTGCAAAATAGGGTCCTAAAGATGATGAGTTCTATCTTAATTGATGGGTTAGGGTGTACTGAACTGATTTCAAATAGATAGGTGGAAAGATTAAGAATTTTCTGGCTATTTATGCTCCTGAAAATGATGGACTCGATCTGAAATGATAGGTTAAGGTAAACTGAACTGGTTTCGAGTAGATGGACTGAAAGATACAGATTTTTCTTACAAAATAGGGTCCTAAACATGATGAATTCTATCTTAAGTGATGGGTTAGGGTGTACTGAACTGATTTCAAATAGATAGGTTGAAAGAATCAGAATTTTCTTGCGGCCTTTGGTTCTGAAGATGATAGACTCAATCTGAAAAGATGGGTTAAGGCGTATTGAACTGATTTCAAATAGATAGGTGGAAAGATTAAGAATTTTCTGGCTATTTATGCTCCTGAAGATGATGGACTCGATCTGAAATGATAGGTTAAGGTAAACTGAACTGATTTCGAGTAGATGGACTGAAAGATACAGATTTTTCTTGCAAAATAGGGTCCTAAAGATGATGAATTCTATCATAATTGATGGGTTAGGGTGTACTGAACTGATTTCAAATAGATAGCTTGAAAGATTAAGAACTTTCTGGCTGCTTTTGGTTCTGAAGATGATGGATTCAATCTGAAAAGATGGGTTAAGGCGTATTGAACTGATTTCAAATGGATAGGTGGAAAGATTAAGAATTTTCTGGCTATTTATGCTCCTGAAGATGATGGACTCGATCTGAAATGATAGGTTAAGGTAAACTGAACTGATTTCGAGTAGATGGACTGAAAGATACAGATTTTTCTTGCAAAATAGGGTCCTAAAGATGATGAATTCTATCTTAATTGATGGGTTAGGGTGAACTGAACTGATTTCAAATAGATAGGTGGAAAGAATCAGAATTTTCTGGCTGCCTTTGGTTCTAAAGATGATGGACTCAATCTGAAAAGATGGGCAAAGGCGTATTGAACTGATTTCAAATAGATAGGTGGAAAGATTAAGAATTTTCTGGCTATTTATGCTCCTGAAGATGATGGACTCGATCTGAAATGATAGGTTAAGGTAGACTGAACTGATTTCGAGTAGATGGACTGAAAGATACAGATTTTTCTTGCAAAAAAGGGTCCTAAAGATGATGAGTTCTATCTTAATTGATGGGTTAGGGTGAACTGAACTGATTTCAAATAGATAGGTGGAAAGATTAAGAATTTTCGGGCTATTTATGCTCCTGAAGATGATGGACTCGATCTGAAATGATAGGTTAAGGTAAACTGAACTGATTTCGAATAGATGGACTGAAAGATACAGATTTTTCTTGCAAAATAGGGTCCTAAAGATGATGAATTCTATCTTAATTGATGGGTTAGGGTGTACTGAACTGATTTCAAATAGATAGGTTGAAAGAATCAGAATTTTCTGGCTGCTTTTGGTTCTGAAGATGATGGATTCAATCTGAAAAGATGGGTTAAGGCGTATTGAACTGATTTCAAATGGATAGGTGGAAAGATTAAGAATTTTCTGGCTATTTATGCTCCTGAAGATGATGGACTCGATCTGAAATGATAGGTTAAGGTAAACTGAACTGATTTCGAGTAGATGGACTGAAAGATACAGATTTTTCTTGCAAAATAGGGTCCTAAAGATGATGAGTTCTATCTTAATTGATGGGTTAGGGTGTACTGAACTGATTTCAAATAGATCGGTTGAAAGAATCAGAATTTTCTGGCTGCTTTTGGTTCTGAAGATGATGGATTCAATCTGAAAAGATGTGTTAAGGCGTATTGAACTGATTTCAAATAGATAGGTGGAAAGATTAAGAATTTTCTGGCTATTTATGCTCCTGAAGATGATGGACTCGATCTGAAATGATAGGTTAAGGTAAACTGAACTGATTTCGAGTAGATGGACTGAAAGATACAGATTTTTCTTGCAAAATAGGGTCCTAAAGATGATGAATTCTATCTTAATTGATGGGTTAGGGTGAACTGAACTGATTTCAAATAGATGGGTGGAAAGAATCAGAATTTTCTGGCTGCCTTTGGTTCTAAAGATGATGGACTCAATCTGAAAAGATGGGCTAAGGCGTATTGAACTGATTTCAAAGAGATAGGTTGAAAGATTAAGAATTTTCTGGCTATTTATGCTCCTGAAGATGATGGACTCGATCTGAAATGATAGGTTAAGGTAAACTGAACTGATTTCGAGCAGATGGACTGAAAGATACAGATTTTTCTTGCAAAATAGGGTCCTAAAGATGATGAGTTCTATCTTAATTGATGGGTTAGGGTGTACTGAACTGATTTCAAATAGATAGGTTGAAAGAATCAGAATTTTCTTGCTGCCTTAGGTTCTGAAGATGATGGACTCAATCTGAAAAGATGGGTTAAGGCGTATTGAACTGATTTCAAATAGATAGGTGGAAAGATTAAGAATTTTCTGGCTATTTATGCTCCTGAAGATGATGGACTCGATCTGAAATGATAGGTTAAGGTAAACTGAACTGATTTCGAGTAGATGGACTGAAAGATACAGATTTTTCTTGCAAAATAGGGTCCTAAAGATGATGAATTCTATCATAATTGATGGGTTAGGGTGTACTGAACTGATTTCAAATAGATAGGTTGAAAGATTAAGAACTTTCTGGCTGCTTTTGGTTCTGAAGATGATGGATTCAATCTGAAAAGATGGGTTAAGGCGTATTGAACTGATTTCAAATAGATAGGTGGAAAGATTAAGAATTTTCTGGCTATTTATGCTCCTGAAGATAATGGACTCGATCTGAAATGATAGGTTAAGGTAAACTGAACTGATTTCGAGTAGATGGACTGAAAGATACAGATTTTTCTTGCAAAATAGGGTCCTAAAGATGATGAATTCTATCTTAATTGATGGGTTAGGGTGAACTGAACTGATTTCAAATAGATAGGTGGAAAGAATCAGAATTTTCTGGCTGCCTTTGGTTCTAAAGATGATGGACTCAATCTGAAAAGATGGGCAAAGGCGTATTGAACTGATTTCAAATAGATAGGTGGAAAGATTAAGAATTTTCTGGCTATTTATGCTCCTGAAGATGATGGACTCGATCTGAAATGATAGGTTAAGGTAGACTGAACTGATTTCGAGTAGATGGACTGAAAGATACAGATTTTTCTTGCAAAAAAGGGTCCTAAAGATGATGAGTTCTATCTTAATTGATGGGTTAGGGTGAACTGAACTGATTTCAAATAGATAGGTGGAAAGATTAAGAATTTTCGGGCTATTTATGCTCCTGAAGATGATGGACTCGATCTGAAATGATAGGTTAAGGTAAACTGAACTGATTTCGAATAGATGGACTGAAAGATACAGATTTTTCTTGCAAAATAGGGTCCTAAAGATGATGAATTCTATCTTAATTGATGGGTTAGGGTGTACTGAACTGATTTCAAATAGATAGGTTGAAAGAATCAGAATTTTCTGGCTGCTTTTGGTTCTGAAGATGATGGATTCAATCTGAAAAGATGGGTTAAGGCGTATTGAACTGATTTCAAATGGATAGGTGGAAAGATTAAGAATTTTCTGGCTATTTATGCTCCTGAAGATGATGGACTCGATCTGAAATGATAGGTTAAGGTAAACTGAACTGATTTCGAGTAGATGGACTGAAAGATACAGATTTTTCTTGCAAAATAGGGTCCTAAAGATGATGAGTTCTATCTTAATTGATGGGTTAGGGTGTACTGAACTGATTTCAAATAGATCGGTTGAAAGAATCAGAATTTTCTGGCTGCTTTTGGTTCTGAAGATGATGGATTCAATCTGAAAAGATGTGTTAAGGCGTATTGAACTGATTTCAAATAGATAGGTGGAAAGATTAAGAATTTTCTGGCTATTTATGCTCCTGAAGATGATGGACTCGATCTGAAATGATAGGTTAAGGTAAACTGAACTGATTTCGAGTAGATGGACTGAAAGATACAGATTTTTCTTGCAAAATAGGGTCCTAAAGATGATGAATTCTATCTTAATTGATGGGTTAGGGTGTACTGAACTGATTTCAAATAGATAGGTTGAAAGAATCAGAATTTTCTGGCTGCTTTTGGTTCTGAAGATGATGGATTCAATCTGAAAAGATGTGTTAAGGCGTATTGAACTGATTTCAAATAGATAGGTGGAAAGATTAAGAATTTTCTGGCTATTTATGCTCCTGAAGATGATGGACTCGATCTGAAATGATAGGTTAAGGTAGACTGAACTGATTTCGAGTAGATGGACTGAAAGATACAGATTTTTCTTGCAAAATAGGGTCCTAAAGATGATGAGTTCTATCTTAATTGATGGGTTAGGGTGTACTGAACTGATTTCAAATAGATAGGTGGAAAGAATCAGAATTTTCTGGCTGCCTTTGGTTCTGAAGATGATGGACTCAATCTGAAAAGATGGGCTAAGGCGTATTGAACTGATTTCAAATAGATAGGTGGAAAGATTAAGAATTTTCTGGCTATTTATGCTCCTGAAGATGATGGACTCGATCTGAAATGATAGGTTAAGGTAGACTGAACTGATTTCGAGTAGATGGACTGAAAGATACAGATTTTTCTTGCAAAAAAGGGTCCTAAAGATGATGAGTTCTATCTTAATTGATGGGTTAGGGTGTACTGAACTGATTTCAAATAGATAGGTGGAAAGATTAAGAATTTTCTGGCTATTTATGCTCCTGAAGATGATGGACTCGATCTGAAATGATAGGTTAAGGTAAACTGAACTGATTTCGAGTAGATGGACTGAAAGATACAGATTTTTCTTGCAAAATAGGGTCCTAAAGATGATGAATTCTATCTTAATTGATGGGTTAGGGTGTACTGAACTGATTTCAAATAGATAGGTTGAAAGAATCAGAATTTTATGGCTGCTTTTGGTTCTGAAGATGATGGATTCAATCTGAAAAGATGTGTTAAGGCGTATTGAACTGATTTCAAATAGATAGGTGGAAAGATTAAGAATTTTCTGGCTATTTATGCTCCTGAAGATGATGGACTCGATCTGAAATGATAGGTTAAGGTAGACTGAACTGATTTCGAGTAGATGGACTGAAAGATACAGATTTTTCTTGCAAAATAGGGTCCTAAAGATGATGAATTCTATCTTAATTGATGGGTTAGGGTGAACTGAACTGATTTCAAATAGATGGGTGGAAAGAATCAGAATTTTCTGGCTGCCTTTGGTTCTAAAGATGATGGACTCAATCTGAAAAGATGGGCTAAGGCGTATTGAACTGATTTCAAAGAGATAGGTTGAAAGATTAAGAATTTTCTGGCTATTTATGCTCCTGAAGATGATGGACTCGATCTGAAATGATAGGTTAAGGTAAACTGAACTGATTTCGAGCAGATGGACTGAAAGATACAGATTTTTCTTGCAAAATAGGGTCCTAAAGATGATGAGTTCTATCTTAATTGATGGGTTAGGGTGTACTGAACTGATTTCAAATAGATAGGTTGAAAGAATCAGAATTTTCTTGCTGCCTTAGGTTCTGAAGATGATGGACTCAATCTGAAAAGATGGGTTAAGGCGTATTGAACTGATTTCAAATAGATAGGTGGAAAGATTAAGAATTTTCTGGCTATTTATGCTCCTGAAGATGATGGACTCGATCTGAAATGATAGGTTAAGGTAAACTGAACTGATTTCGAGTAGATGGACTGAAAGATACAGATTTTTCTTGCAAAATAGGGTCCTAAAGATGATGAATTCTATCATAATTGATGGGTTAGGGTGTACTGAACTGATTTCAAATAGATAGGTTGAAAGATTAAGAACTTTCTGGCTGCTTTTGGTTCTGAAGATGATGGATTCAATCTGAAAAGATGGGTTAAGGCGTATTGAACTGATTTCAAATAGATAGGTGGAAAGATTAAGAATTTTCTGGCTATTTATGCTCCTGAAGATGATGGACTCGATCTGAAATGATAGGTTAAGGTAAACTGAACTGATTTCGAGTAGATGGACTGAAAGATACAGATTTTTCTTGCAAAATAGGGTCCTAAAGATGATGAATTCTATCTTAATTGATGGGTTAGGGTGAACTGAACTGATTTCAAATAGATAGGTGGAAAGAATCAGAATTTTCTGGCTGCCTTTGGTTCTGACGATGATGGACTCAATCTGAAAAGATGGGCAAAGGCGTATTGAACTGATTTCAAATAGATAGGTGGAAAGATTAAGAATTTTCTGGCTATTTATGCTCCTGAAGATGATGGACTCGATCTGAAATGATAGGTTAAGGTAGACTGAACTGATTTCGAGTAGATGGACTGAAAGATACAGATTTTTCTTGCAAAAAAGGGTCCTAAAGATGATGAGTTCTATCTTAATTGATGGGTTAGGGTGTACTGAACTGATTTCAAATAGATAGGTGGAAAGATTAAGAATTTTCGGGCTATTTATGCTCCTGAAGATGATGGACTCGATCTGAAATGATAGGGTAAGGTAAACTGAACTGATTTCGAATAGATGGACTGAAAGATACAGATTTTTCTTGCAAAATAGGGTCCTAAAGATGATGAATTCTATCTTAATTGATGGGTTAGGGTGTACTGAACTGATTTCAAATAGATAGGTTGAAAGAATCAGAATTTTCTGGCTGCTTTTGGTTCTGAAGATGATGGATTCAATCTGAAAAGATGTGTTAAGGCGTATTGAACTGATTTCAAATAGATAGGTGGAAAGATTAAGAATTTTCTGGCTATTTATGCTCCTGAAGATGATGGACTCGATCTGAAATGATAGGTTAAGGTAGACTGAACTGATTTCGAGTAGATGGACTGAAAGATACAGATTTTTCTTGCAAAATAGGGTCCTAAAGATGATGAGTTCTATCTTAATTGATGGGTTAGGGTGTACTGAACTGATTTCAAATAGATAGGTGGAAAGAATCAGAATTTTCTGGCTGCCTTTGGTTCTGAAGATGATGGACTCAATCTGAAAAGATGGGCTAAGGCGTATTGAACTGATTTCAAATAGATAGGTGGAAAGATTAAGAATTTTCTGGCTATTTATGCTCCTGAAGATGATGGACTCGATCTGAAATGATAGGTTAAGGTAGACTGAACTGATTTCGAGTAGATGGACTGAAAGATACAGATTTTTCTTGCAAAAAAGGGTCCTAAAGATGATGAGTTCTATCTTAATTGATGGGTTAGGGTGTACTGAACTGATTTCAAATAGATAGGTGGAAAGATTAAGAATTTTCTGGCTATTTATGCTCCTGAAGATAATGGACTCGATCTGAAATGATAGGTTAAGGTAAACTGAACTGATTTCGAGTAGATGGACTGAAAGATACAGATTTTTCTTGCAAAATAGGGTCCTAAAGATGATGATTTCTATCTTAATTGATGGGTTAGGGTGTACTGAACTGATTTCAAATAGATAGGTTGAAAGAATCAGAATTTTATGGCTGCTTTTGGTTCTGAAGATGATGGATTCAATCTGAAAAGATGTGTTAAGGCGTATTGAACTGATTTCAAATAGATAGGTGGAAAGATTAAGAATTTTCTGGCTATTTATGCTCCTGAAGATGATGGACTCGATCTGAAATGATAGGTTAAGGTAGACTGAACTGATTTCGAGTAGATGGACTGAAAGATACAGACTTTTCTTGCAAAATAGGGTCCTAAAGATGATGAGTTCTATCTTAATTGATGGGTTAGGGTGTACTGAACTGATTTCAAATAGATAGGTTGAAAGAATCAGAATTTTCTGGCTGCTTTTGGTTCTGAAGATGATGGACTCAATCTGAAAAGATGGGTTAAGGCGTATTGAACTGATGTCAAATAGATAGGTGGAAAGATTAAGAATTTTCTGGCTATTTATGCTCCTGAAGATGATGGACTCGATCTGAAATGATAGGTTAAGGTAGACTGAACTGATTTCGAGTAGATGGACTGAAAGATACAGATTTTTCTTGCAAAATAGGGTCCTAAAGATGATGAATTCTATCTTAATTGATGGGTTAGGGTGAACTGAACTGATTTCAAATAGATGGGTGGAAAGAATCAGAATTTTCTGGCTGCCTTTGGTTCTAAAGATGATGGACTCAATCTGAAAAGATGGGCAAAGGCGTATTGAACTGATTTCAAAGAGATAGGTGGAAAGATTAAGAATTTTGTGGCTATTTATGCTCCTGAAGATGATGGACTCGATCTGAAATGATAGGTTAAGGTAAACTGAACTGATTTCGAGCAGATGGACTGAAAGATACAGATTTTTCTTGCAAAATAGGGTCCTAAAGATGATGAGTTCTATCTTAATTGATGGGTTAGGGTGTACTTTACTGATTTCAAATAGATAGGTGGAAAGATTAAGAATTTTCTGGTTATTTATGCTCCTGAAGATGATGGACTCGATCTGAAATGATAGGTTAAGGTAAACTGAACTGATTTCGAGTAGATGGACTGAAAGATACAGATTTTTCTTGCAAAATAGGGTCCTAAAGATGATGAGTTCAATCTTAATTGATGGGTTAGGGTGTACTGAACTGATTTCAAATAGATAGGTGGAAAGATTAAGAATTTTCAGGTTATTTATGCTCCTGAAGATGATGGACTCGATCTGAAATGATAGGTTAAGGTAAACTGAACTGATTTCGAGTAGATGGACTGAAAGATACAGATTTTTCTTGCAAAATAGGGTCCTAAAGATGATGAATTCTATCTTAATTGATGGGTAAGGGTGTACTGAACTGATTTCAAAAAGATAGGTTGAAAGAATCAGAATTTTCTTGCTGCCTTAGGTTCTGAAGATGATGGACTCAATCTGAAAAGATGGGTTAAGGCGTATTGAACTGATTTCAAATGGATAGGTGGAAAGATTAAGAATTTTCTGGCTATTTATGCTCCTGAAGATGATGGACTCGATCTGAAATGATAGGTTAAGGTAAACTGAACTGATTTCGAGTAGATGGACTGAAAGATACAGATTTTTCTTGCAAAATAGGGTCCTAAAGATGATGAATTCTATCATAATTGATGGGTTAGGGTGTACTGAACTGATTTCAAATAGATAGGTTGAAAGATTAAGAACTTTCTGGCTGCTTTTGGTTCTGAAGATGATGGATTCAATCTGAAAAGATGGGTTAAGGCGTATTGAACTGATTTCAAATGGATAGGTGGAAAGATTAAGAATTTTCTGGCTATTTATGCTCCTGAAGATGATGGACTCGATCTGGAATGATAGGTTAAGGTAAACTGAACTGATTTCGAGCAGATGGACTGAAAGATACAGATTTTTCTTGCAAAATAGGGTCCTAAAGATGATGAGTTCTATCTTAATTGATGGGTTAGGGTGTACTGAACTGATTTCAAATAGATAGGTTGAAAGAATCAGAATTTTCTGGCTGCTTTTGGTTCTGAAGATGATGGATTCAATCTGAAAAGATGTGTTAAGGCGTATTGAACTGATTTCAAATAGATAGGTGGAAAGATTAAGAATTTTCTGGCTATTTATGCTCCTGAAGATGATGGACTCGATCTGAAATGATAGGTTAAGGTAGACTGAACTGATTTCGAGTAGATGGACTGAAAGATACAGATTTTTCTTGCAAAAAAGGGTCCTAAAGATGATGAGTTCTATCTTAATTGATGGGTTAGGGTGTACTGAACTGATTTCAAATAGATAGGTGGAAAGAATCAGAATTTTCTGGCTGCCTTTGGTTCTGAAGATGATGGACTCAATCTGAAAAGATGGGCTAAGGCGTATTGAACTGATTTCAAATAGATAGGTGGAAAGATTAAGAATTTTCTGGCTATTTATGCTCCTGAAGATGATGGACTCGATCTGAAATGATAGGTTAAGGTAGACTGAACTGATTTCGAGTAGATGGACTGAAAGATACAGATTTTTCTTGCAAAAAAGGGTCCTAAAGATGATGAGTTCTATCTTAATTGATGGGTTAGGGTGTACTGAACTGATTTCAAATAGATAGGTGGAAAGATTAAGAATTTTCTGGCTATTTATGCTCCTGAAGATGATGGACTCGATCTGAAATGATAGGTTAAGGTAAACTGAACTGATTTCGAGTAGATGGACTGAAAGATACAGATTTTTCTTGCAAAATAGGGTCCTAAAGATGATGAATTCTATCTTAATTGATGGGTTAGGGTGTACTGAACTGATTTCAAATAGATAGGTTGAAAGAATCAGAATTTTATGGCTGCTTTTGGTTCTGAAGATGATGGATTCAATCTGAAAAGATGTGTTAAGGCGTATTGAACTGATTTCAAATAGATAGGTGGAAAGATTAAGAATTTTCTGGCTATTTATGCTCCTGAAGATGATGGGTTCGATCTGAAATGATAGGTTAAGGTAGACTGAACTGATTTCGAGTAGATGGACTGAAAGATACAGATTTTTCTTGCAAAATAGGGTCCTAAAGATGATGAATTCTATCTTAATTGATGGGTTAGGGTGAACTGAACTGATTTCAAATAGATGGGTGGAAAGAATCAGAATTTTCTGGCTGCCTTTGGTTCTAAAGATGATGGACTCAATCTGAAAAGATGGGCTAAGGCGTATTGAACTGATTTCAAAGAGATAGGTTGAAAGATTAAGAATTTTCTGGCTATTTATGCTCCTGAAGATGATGGACTCGATCTGAAATGATAGGTTAAGGTAAACTGAACTGATTTCGAGCAGATGGACTGAAAGATACAGATTTTTCTTGCAAAATAGGGTCCTAAAGATGATGAGTTCTATCTTAATTGATGGGTTAGGGTGTACTGAACTGATTTCAAATAGATAGGTTGAAAGAATCAGAATTTTCTTGCTGCCTTAGGTTCTGAAGATGATGGACTCAATCTGAAAAGATGGGTTAAGGCGTATTGAACTGATTTCAAATAGATAGGTGGAAAGATTAAGAATTTTCTGGCTATTTATGCTCCTGAAGATGATGGACTCGATCTGAAATGATAGGTTAAGGTAGACTGAACTGATTTCGAGTAGATGGACTGAAAGATACAGATTTTTCTTGCAAAAAAGGGTCCTAAAGATGATGAGTTCTATCTTAATTGATGGGTTAGGGTGTACTGAACTGATTTCAAATAGATAGGTGGAAAGATTAAGAATTTTCGGGCTATTTATGCTCCTGAAGATGATGGACTCGATCTGAAATGATAGGTTAAGGTAAACTGAACTGATTTCGAGTAGATGGACTGAAAGATACAGATTTTTCTTGCAAAATAGGGTCCTAAAGATGATGAATTCTATCTTAATTGATGGGTTAGGGTGTACTGAACTGATTTCAAATAGATAGGTTGAAAGAATCAGAATTTTCTGGCTGCTTTTGGTTCTGAAGATGATGGATTCAATCTGAAAAGATGTGTTAAGGCGTATTGAACTGATTTCAAATAGATAGGTGGAAAGATTAAGAATTTTCTGGCTATTTATGCTCCTGAAGATGATGGACTCGATCTGAAATGATAGGTTAAGGTAGACTGAACTGATTTCGAGTAGATGGACTGAAAGATACAGATTTTTCTTGCAAAATAGGGTCCTAAAGATGATGAATTCTATCTTAATTGATGGGTTAGGGTGTACTGAACTGATTTCAAATAGATAGGTTGAAAGAATCAGAATTTTCTGGCTGCTTTTGGTTCTGAAGATGATGGATTCAATCTGAAAAGATGGGTTAAGGCGTATTGAACTGATTTCAAATGGATAGGTGGAAAGATTAAGAATTTTCTGGCTATTTATGCTCCTGAAGATGATGGACTCGATCTGAAATGATAGGTTAAGGTAAACTGAACTGATTTCGAGTAGATGGACTGAAAGATACAGATTTTTCTTGCAAAATAGGGTCCTAAAGATGATGAGTTCTATCTTAATTGATGGGTTAGGGTGTACTGAACTGATTTCAAATAGATAGGTGGAAAGATTAAGAATTTTCTGGTTATTTATGCTCCTGAAGATGATGGACTCGATCTGAAATGATAGGTTAAGGTAAACTGAACTGATTTCGAGTAGATGGACTGAAAGATACAGATTTTTCTTGCAAAATAGGGTCCTAAAGATGATGAGTTCAATCTTAATTGATGGGTTAGGGTGTACTGAACTGATTTCAAATAGATAGGTGGAAAGATTAAGAATTTTCTGGTTATTTATGCTCCTGAAGATGATGGACTCGATCTGAAATGATAGGTTAAGGTAAACTGAACTGATTTCGAGGAGATGGACTGAAAGATACAGATTTTTCTTGCAAAATAGGGTCCTAAAGATGATGAATTCTATCTTAATTGATGGGTAAGGGTGTACTGAACTGATTTCAAATAGATAGGTTGAAAGAATCAGAATTTTCTTGCTGCCTTAGGTTCTAAAGATGATGGACTCAATCTGAAATGATGGGTTAAGGCGTATTGAACTGATTTCAAATAGATAGGTGGAAAGATTAAGAATTTTCGGGCTATTTATGCTCCTGAAGATGATGGACTCGATCTGAAATGATAGGTTAAGGTAAACTGAACTGATTTCGAATAGATGGACTGAAAGATACAGATTTTTCTTGCAAAATAGGGTCCTAAAGATGATGAATTCTATCTTAATTGATGGGTTAGGGTGTACTGAACTGATTTCAAATAGATAGGTTGAAAGAATCAGAATTTTCTGGCTGCTTTTGGTTCTGAAGATGATGGATTCAATCTGAAAAGATGTGTTAAGGCGTATTGAACTGATTTCAAATAGATAGGTGGAAAGATTAAGAATTTTCTGGCTATCTATGCTCCTGAAGATGATGGACTCGATCTGAAATGATAGGTTAAGGTAAACTGAACTGATTTCGAGTAGATGGACTGAAAGATACAGATTTTTCTTGCAAAATAGGGTCCTAAAGATGATGAATTCTATCTTAATTGATGGGTTAGGGTGTACTGAACTGATTTCAAATAGATAGGTTGAAAGAATCAGAATTTTCTTGCTGCCTTAGGTTCTGAAGATGATGGACTCAATCTGAAAAGATGGGTTAAGGCGTATTGAACTGATTTCAAATAGATAGGTGGAAAGATTAAGAATTTTCTGGCTATCTATGCTCCTGAAGATGATGGACTCGATCTGAAATGATAGGTTAAGGTAAACTGAACTGATTTCGAGTAGATGGACTGAAAGATACAGATTTTTCTTGCAAAATAGGGTCCTAAAGATGATGAATTCTATCATAATTGATGGGTTAGGGTGTACTGAACTGATTTCAAATAGATAGGTTGAAAGATTAAGAACTTTCTGGCTGCTTTTGGTTCTGAAGATGATGGATTCAATCTGAAAAGATGGGTTAAGGCGTATTGAACTGATTTCAAATGGATAGGTGGAAAGATTAAGAATTTTCTGGCTATTTATGCTCCTGAAGATGATGGACTCGATCTGAAATGATAGGTTAAGGTAAACTGAACTGATTTCGAGTAGATGGACTGAAAGATACAGATTTTTCTTGCAAAATAGGGTCCTAAAGATGATGAATTCTATCTTAATTGATGGGTTAGGGTGAACTGAACTGATTTCAAATAGATAGGTGGAAAGAATCAGAATTTTCTGGCTGCCTTTGGTTCTGAAGATGATGGACTCAATCTGAAAAGATGGGCTAAGGCGTATTGAACTGATTTAAAATAGATAGGTGGAACGATTAAGAATTTTCTGGCTATTTATGCTCCTGAAGATGATGGACTCGATCTGAAATGATAGGTTAAGGTAGACTGAACTGATTTCGAGTAGATGCACTGAAAGATACAGATTTTTCTTGCAAAAAAGGGTCCTAAAGATGATGAGTTCTATTGATGGGTTAGGGTGTACTGAACTGATTTCAAATAGATAGGTGGAAAGATTAAGAATTTTCGGGCTATTTATGCTCCTGAAGATGATGGACTCGATCTGAAATGATAGGTTAAGGTAAACTGAACTGATTTCGAATAGATGGACTGAAAGATACAGATTTTTCTTGCAAAATAGGGTCCTAAAGATGATGAATTCTATCTTAATTGATGGGTTAGGGTGTACTGAACTGATTTCAAATAGATAGGTGGAAAGAATCAGAATTTCCTTGCTGCTTTTGGTTCTAAAGATGATGGATTCAATCTGAAAAGATGTGTTAAGGCGTATTGAACTGATTTCAAATAGATAGGTGGAAAGATTAAGAATTTTCTGGCTATTTATGCTCCTGAAGATGATGGACTCGATCTGAAATGATAGATTAAGGTAAACTGAACTGATTTCGAGCAGATGGACTGAAAGATACAGATTTTTCTTGCAAAATAGGGTCCTAAAGATGATGAATTCTATCTTAATTGATGGGTTAGGGTGTACTGAACTGATTTCAAATAGATAGGTTGAAAGAATCAGAATTTTCTGGCTGCTTTTGGTTCTGAAGATGATGGATTCAATCTGAAAAGATGTGTTAAGGCGTATTGAACTGATTTCAAATAGATAGGTGGAAAGATTAAGAATTTTCTGGCTATTTATGCTCCTGAAGATGATGGACTCGATCTGAAATGATAGGTTAAGGTAGACTGAACTGATTTCGAGTAGATGGACTGAAAGATACAGATTTTTCTTGCAAAATAGGGTCCTAAAGATGATGAGTTCTATCTTAATTGATGGGTTAGGGTGAACTGAACTGATTTCAAATAGATAGGTGGAAAGAATCAGAATTTTCTGGCTGCCTTTGGTTCTGAAGATGATGGACTCAATCTGAAAAGATGGGCTAAGGCGTATTGAACTGATTTCAAATAGATAGGTGGAAAGATTAAGAATTTTCTGGCTATTTATGCTCCTGAAGATGATGGACTCGATCTGAAATGATAGGTTAAGGTAGACTGAACTGATTTCGAGTAGATGGACTGAAAGATACAGATTTTTCTTGCAAAAAAGGGTCCTAAAGATGATGAGTTCTATCTTAATTGATGGGTTAGGGTGTACTGAACTGATTTCAAATAGATAGGTGGAAAGATTAAGAATTTTCTGGCTATTTATGCTCCTGAAGATGATGGACTCGATCTGAAATGATAGGTTAAGGTAAACTGAACTGATTTCGAGTAGATGGACTGAAAGATACAGATTTTTCTTGCAAAATAGGGTCCTAAAGATGATGAATTCTATCTTAATTGATGGGTTAGGGTGTACTGAACTGATTTCAAATAGATAGGTTGAAAGAATTAGAATTTTATGGCTGCTTTTGGTTCTGAAGATGATGGATTCAATCTGAAAAGATGTGTTAAGGCGTATTGAACTGATTTCAAATAGATAGGTGGAAAGATTAAGAATTTTCTGGCTATTTATGCTCCTGAAGATGATGGACTCGATCTGAAATGATAGGTTAAGGTAGACTGAACTGATTTCGAGTAGATGGACTGAAAGATACAGATTTTTCTTGCAAAATAGGGTCCTAAAGATGATGAGTTCTATCTTAATCGATGGGTTAGGGTGTACTGAACTGATTTCAAATAGATAGGTGGAAAGAATCAGAATTTTCTGGCTGCCTTTGGTTCTGAAGATGATGGACTCAATCTGAAAAGATGGGCTAAGGCGTACTGAACTGATTTCAAATAGATAGGTGGAAAGATTAAGAATTTTCTGGCTATTTATGCTCCTGAAGATGATGGACTCGATCTGAAATGATAGGTTAAGGTAGACTGAACTGATTTCGAGTAGATGGACTGAAAGATACAGATTTTTCTTGCAAAAAAGGGTCCTAAAGATGATGAGTTCTATCTTAATTGATGGGTTAGGGTGTACTGAACTGATTTCAAATAGATAGGTGGAAAGATTAAGAATTTTCTGGCTATTTATGCTCCTGAAGATAATGGACTCGATCTGAAATGATAGGTTAAGGTAAACTGAACTGATTTCGAGTAGATGGACTGAAAGATACAGATTTTTCTTGCAAAATAGGGTCCTAAAGATGATGAATTCTATCTTAATTGATGGGTTAGGGTGTACTGAACTGATTTCAAATAGATAGGTTGAAAGAATCAGAATTTTATGGCTGCTTTTGGTTCTGAAGATGATGGATTCAATCTGAAAAGATGTGTTAAGGCGTATTGAACTGATTTCAAATAGATAGGTGGAAAGATTAAGAATTTTCTGGCTATTTATGCTCCTGAAGATGATGGACTCGATCTGAAATGATAGGTTAAGGTAGACTGAACTGATTTCGAGTAGATGGACTGAAAGATACAGATTTTTCTTGCAAAATAGGGTCCTAAAGATGATGAGTTCTATCTTAATTGATGGGTTAGGGTGTACTGAACTGATTTCAAATAGATAGGTTGAAAGAATCAGAATTTTCTGGCTGCTTTTGGTTCTGAAGATGATGGACTCAATCTGAAAAGATGGGTTAAGGCGTATTGAACTGATGTCAAATAGATAGGTGGAAAGATTAAGAATTTTCTGGCTATTTATGCTCCTGAAGATGATGGACTCGATCTGAAATGATAGGTTAAGGTAGACTGAACTGATTTCGAGTAGATGGACTGAAAGATACAGATTTTTCTTGCAAAATAGGGACCTAAAGATGATGAATTCTATCTTAATTGATGGGTTAGGGTGAACTGAACTGATTTCAAATAGATAGGTTGAAAGAATCAGAATTTTCTTGCTGCCTTAGGTTCTGAAGATGATGGACTCAATCTGAAAAGATGGGTTAAGGCGTATTGAACTGATTTCAAATAGATAGGTGGAAAGATTAAGAATTTTCTGGCTATCTATGCTCCTGAAGATGATGGACTCGATCTGAAATGATAGGTTAAGGTAAACTGAACTGATTTCGAGTAGATGGACTGAAAGATACAGATTTTTCTTGCAAAATAGGGTCCTAAAGATGATGAATTCTATCATAATTGATGGGTTAGGGTGTACTGAACTGATTTCAAATAGATAGGTTGAAAGATTAAGAACTTTCTGGCTGCTTTTGGTTCTGAAGATGATGGATTCAATCTGAAAAGATGGGTTAAGGCGTATTGAACTGATTTCAAATGGATAGGTGGAAAGATTAAGAATTTTCTGGCTATTTATGCTCCTGAAGATGATGGACTCGATCTGAAATGATAGGTTAAGGTAAACTGAACTGATTTCGAGTAGATGGACTGAAAGATACAGATTTTTCTTACAAAATAGGGTCCTAAAGATGATGAATTCTATCTTAATTGATGGGTTAGGGTGAACTGAATTGATTTCAAATAGATAGGTGGAAAGAATCAGAATTTTCTGGCTGCCTTTGGTTCTGAAGATGATGGACTCAATCTGAAAAGATGGGCAAAGGCGTATTGAACTGATTTAAAATAGATAGGTGGAACGATTAAGAATTTTCTGGCTATTTATGCTCCTGAAGATGATGGACTCGATCTGAAATGATAGGTTAAGGTAGACTGAACTGATTTCGAGTAGATGCACTGAAAGATACAGATTTTTCTTGCAAAAAAGGGTCCTAAAGATGATGAGTTCTATCTTAATTGATGGGTTAGGGTGTACTGAACTGATTTCAAATAGATAGGTGGAAAGATTAAGAATTTTCGGGCTATTTATGCTCCTGAAGATGATGGACTCGATCTGAAATGATAGGTTAAGGTAAACTGAACTGATTTCGAATAGATGGACTGAAAGATACAGATTTTTCTTGCAAAATAGGGTCCTAAAGATGATGAATTCTATCTTAATTGATGGGTTAGGGTGTAATGAACTGATTTCAAATAGATAGGTGGAAAGAATCAGAATTTTCTTGCTGCTTTTGGTTCTAAAGATGATGGATTCAATCTGAAAAGATGTGTTAAGGCGTATTGAACTGATTTCAAATAGATAGGTGGAAAGATTAAGAATTTTCTGGCTATTTATGCTCCTGAAGATGATGGACTCGATCTGAAATGATAGATTAAGGTAAACTGAACTGATTTCGAGCAGATGGACTGAAAGATACAGATTTTTCTTGCAAAATAGGGTCCTAAAGATGATGAGTTCTATCTTAATTGATGGGTTAGGGTGTACTGAACTGATTTCAAATAGATAGGTTGAAAGAATCAGAATTTTCTGGCTGCTTTTGGTTCTGAAGATGATGGATTCAATCTGAAAAGATGTGTTAAGGCGTATTGAACTGATTTCAAATAGATAGGTGGAAAGATTAAGAATTTTCAGGCTATTTATGCTCCTGAAGATGATGGACTCGATCTGAAATGATAGGTTAAGGTAGACTGAACTGATTTCGAGTAGATGGACTGAAAGATACAGATTTTTCTTGCAAAATAGGGTCCTAAAGATGATGAGTTCTATCTTAATTGATGGGTTAGGGTGTACTGAACTGATTTCAAATAGATAGGTGGAAAGAATCAGAATTTTCTGGCTGCCTTTGGTTCTGAAGATGATGGACTCAATCTGAAAAGATGGGCTAAGGCGTATTGAACTGATTTCAAATAGATAGGTGGAAAGATTAAGAATTTTCTGGCTATTTATGCTCCTGAAGATGATGGACTCGATCTGAAATGATAGGTTAAGGTAGACTGAACTGATTTCGAGTAGATGGACTGAAAGATACAGATTTTTCTTGCAAAAAAGGGTCCTAAAGATGATGAGTTCTATCTTAATTGATGGGTTAGGGTGTACTGAATTGATTTCAAATAGATAGGTGGAAAGATTAAGAATTTTCTGGCTATTTATGCTCCTGAAGATGATGGACTCGATCTGAAATGATAGGTTAAGGTAAACTGAACTGATTTCGAGTAGATGGACTGAAAGATACAGATTTTTCTTGCAAAATAGGGTCCTAAAGATGATGAATTCTATCTTAATTGATGGGTTAGGGTGTACTGAACTGATTTCAAATAGATAGGTTGAAAGAATCAGAATTTTATGGCTGCTTTTGGTTCTGAAGATGATGGATTCAATCTGAAAAGATGTGTTAAGGCGTATTGAACTGATTTCAAATAGATAGGTGGAAAGATTAAGAATTTTCTGGCTATTTATGCTCCTGAAGATGATGGACTCGATCTGAAATGATAGGTTAAGGTAGACTGAACTGATTTCGAGTAGATGGACTGAAAGATACAGATTTTTCTTGCAAAATAGGGTCCTAAAGATGATTAATTCTATCTTAATTGATGGGTTAGGGTGAACTGAACTGATTTCAAATAGATAGGTGGAAAGAATCAGAATTTTCTGGCTGCCTTTGGTTCTAAAGATGATGGACTCAATCTGAAAAGATGGGCTAAGGCGTATTGAACTGATTTCAAAGAGATAGGTTGAAAGATTAAGAATTTTCTGGCTATTTATGCTCCTGAAGATGATGGACTCGATCTGAAATGATAGGTTAAGGTAAACTGAACTGATTTCGAGCAGATGGACTGAAAGATACAGATTTTTCTTGCAAAATAGGGTCCTAAAGATGATGAGTTCTATCTTAATTGATGGGTTAGGGTGTACTGAACTGATTTCAAATAGATAGGTTGAAAGAATCAGAATTTTCTTGCTGCCTTAGGTTCTGAAGATGATGGACTCAATCTAAAAAGATGGGTTAAGGCGTATTGAACTGATTTCAAATAGATAGGTGGAAAGATTAAGAATTTTCTGGCTATTTATGCTCCTGAAGATGATGGACTCGATCTGAAATGATAGGTTAAGGTAAACTGAACTGATTTCGAGTAGATGGACTGAAAGATACAGATTTTTCTTGCAAAATAGGGTCCTAAAGATGATGAATTCTATCATAATTGATGGGTTAGGGTGTACTGAACTGATTTCAAATAGATAGGTTGAAAGATTAAGAACTTTCTGGCTGCTTTTGGTTCTGAAGA
This sequence comes from Tubulanus polymorphus, assembly GCF_964204645.1. Classification (NCBI taxonomy): domain Eukaryota; kingdom Metazoa; phylum Nemertea; class Palaeonemertea; order Tubulaniformes; family Tubulanidae; genus Tubulanus; species Tubulanus polymorphus. The sequence continues at coordinate 21,315,494 of NC_134031.1, forward strand.
TGATGGATTCAATCTGAAAAGATGGGTTAAGGCGTATTGAACTGATTTCAAATGGATAGGTGGAAAGATTAAGAATTTTCTGGCTATTTATGCTCCTGAAGATGATGGACTCGATCTGAAATGATAGGTTAAGGTAAACTGAACTGATTTCGAGTAGATGGACTGAAAGATACAGATTTTTCTTGCAAAATAGGGTCCTAAAGATGATGAATTCTATCTTAATTGATGGGTTAGGGTGAACTGAACTGATTTCAAATAGATAGGTGGAAAGAATCAGAATTTTCTGGCTGCCTTTGGTTCTGACGATGATGGACTCAATCTGAAAAGATGGGCAAAGGCGTATTGAACTGATTTCAAATAGATAGGTGGAAAGATTAAGAATTTTCTGGCTATTTATGCTCCTGAAGATGATGGACTCGATCTGAAATGATAGGTTAAGGTAGACTGAACTGATTTCGAGTAGATGGACTGAAAGATACAGATTTTTCTTGCAAAAAAGGGTCCTAAAGATGATGAGTTCTATCTTAATTGATGGGTTAGGGTGTACTGAACTGATTTCAAATAGATAGGTGGAAAGATTAAGAATTTTCGGGCTATTTATGCTCCTGAAGATGATGGACTCGATCTGAAATGATAGGGTAAGGTAAACTGAACTGATTTCGAATAGATGGACTGAAAGATACAGATTTTTCTTGCAAAATAGGGTCCTAAAGATGATGAATTCTATCTTAATTGATGGGTTAGGGTGTACTGAACTGATTTCAAATAGATAGGTTGAAAGAATCAGAATTTTCTGGCTGCCTTAGGTTCTGAAGATGATGGACTCAATCTGAAAAGATGGGTTAAGGCGTATTGAACTGATTTCAAATAGATAGGTGGAAAGATTAAGAATTTTCTGGCTATCTATGCTCCTGAAGATGATGGACTCGATCTGAAATGATAGGTTAAGGTAAACTGAACTGATTTCGAGTAGATGGACTGAAAGATACAGATTTTTCTTGCAAAATAGGGTCCTAAAGATGATGAATTCTATCATAATTGATGGGTTAGGGTGTACTGAACTGATTTCAAATAGATAGGTTGAAAGATTAAGAACTTTCTGGCTGCTTTTGGTTCTGAAGATGATGGATTCAATCTGAAAAGATGGGTTAAGGCGTATTGAACTGATTTCAAATGGATAGGTGGAAAGATTAAGAATTTTCTGGCTATTTATGCTCCTGAAGATGATGGACTCGATCTGAAATGATAGGTTAAGGTAAACTGAACTGATTTCGAGTAGATGGACTGAAAGATACAGATTTTTCTTGCAAAATAGGGTCCTAAAGATGATGAATTCTATCTTAATTGATGGGTTAGGGTGAACTGAACTGATTTCAAATAGATAGGTGGAAAGAATCAGAATTTTCTGGCTGCCTTTGGTTCTGAAGATGATGGACTCAATCTGAAAAGATGGGCTAAGGCGTATTGAACTGATTTAAAATAGATAGGTGGAACGATTAAGAATTTTCTGGCTATTTATGCTCCTGAAGATGATGGACTCGATCTGAAATGATAGGTTAAGGTAGACTGAACTGATTTCGAGTAGATGCACTGAAAGATACAGATTTTTCTTGCAAAAAAGGGTCCTAAAGATGATGAGTTCTATTGATGGGTTAGGGTGTACTGAACTGATTTCAAATAGATAGGTGGAAAGATTAAGAATTTTCGGGCTATTTATGCTCCTGAAGATGATGGACTCGATCTGAAATGATAGGTTAAGGTAAACTGAACTGATTTCGAATAGATGGACTGAAAGATACAGATTTTTCTTGCAAAATAGGGTCCTAAAGATGATGAATTCTATCTTAATTGATGGGTTAGGGTGTACTGAACTGATTTCAAATAGATAGGTGGAAAGAATCAGAATTTCCTTGCTGCTTTTGGTTCTAAAGATGATGGATTCAATCTGAAAAGATGTGTTAAGGCGTATTGAACTGATTTCAAATAGATAGGTGGAAAGATTAAGAATTTTCTGGCTATTTATGCTCCTGAAGATGATGGACTCGATCTGAAATGATAGATTAAGGTAAACTGAACTGATTTCGAGCAGATGGACTTAAAGATACAGATTTTTCTTGCAAAATAGGGTCCTAAAGATGATGAATTCTATCTTAATTGATGGGTTAGGGTGTACTGAACTGATTTCAAATAGATAGGTTGAAAGAATCAGAATTTTCTGGCTGCTTTTGGTTCTGAAGATTATGGATTCAATCTGAAAAGATGTGTTAAGGCGTATTGAACTGATTTCAAATAGATAGGTGGAAAGATTAAGAATTTTCTGGCTATTTATGCTCCTGAAGATGATGGACTCGATCTGAAATGATAGGTTAAGGTAGACTGAACTGATTTCGAGTAGATGGACTGAAAGATACAGATTTTTCTTGCAAAATAGGGTCCTAAAGATGATGAGTTCTATCTTAATTGATGGGTTAGGGTGTACTGAACTGATTTCAAATAGATAGGTGGAAAGAATCAGAATTTTCTGGCTGCCTTTGGTTCTGAAGATGATGGACTCAATCTGAAAAGATGGGCTAAGGCGTATTGAACTGATTTCAAATAGATAGGTGGAAAGATTAAGAATTTTCTGGCTATTTATGCTCCTGAAGATGATGGACTCGATCTGAAATGATAGGTTAAGGTAGACTGAACTGATTTCGAGTAGATGGACTGAAAGATACAGATTTTTCTTGCAAAAAAGGGTCCTAAAGATGATGAGTTCTATCTTAATTGATGGGTTAGGGTGTACTGAACTGATTTCAAATAGATAGGTGGAAAGATTAAGAATTTTCTGGCTATTTATGCTCCTGAAGATGATGGACTCGATCTGAAATGATAGGTTAAGGTAAACTGAACTGATTTCGAGTAGATGGACTGAAAGATACAGATTTTTCTTGCAAAATAGGGTCCTAAAGATGATGAATTCTATCTTAATTGATGGGTTAGGGTGTACTGAACTGATTTCAAATAGATAGGTTGAAAGAATCAGAATTTTATGGCTGCTTTTGGTTCTGAAGATGATGGATTCAATCTGAAAAGATGTGTTAAGGCGTATTGAACTGATTTCAAATAGATAGGTGGAAAGATTAAGAATTTTCTGGCTATTTATGCTCCTGAAGATGATGGACTCGATCTGAAATGATAGGTTAAGGTAGACTGAACTGATTTCGAGTAGATGGACTGAAAGATACAGATTTTTCTTGCAAAATAGGGTCCTAAAGATGATGAGTTCTATCTTAATCGATGGGTTAGGGTGTACTGAACTGATTTCAAATAGATAGGTGGAAAGAATCAGAATTTTCTGGCTGCCTTTGGTTCTGAAGATGATGGACTCAATCTGAAAAGATGGGCTAAGGCGTACTGAACTGATTTCAAATAGATAGGTGGAAAGATTAAGAATTTTCTGGCTATTTATGCTCCTGAAGATGATGGACTCGATCTGAAATGATAGGTTAAGGTAGACTGAACTGATTTCGAGTAGATGGACTGAAAGATACAGATTTTTCTTGCAAAAAAGGGTCCTAAAGATGATGAGTTCTATCTTAATTGATGGGTTAGGGTGTACTGAACTGATTTCAAATAGATAGGTGGAAAGATTAAGAATTTTCTGGCTATTTATGCTCCTGAAGATAATGGACTCGATCTGAAATGATAGGTTAAGGTAAACTGAACTGATTTCGAGTAGATGGACTGAAAGATACAGATTTTTCTTGCAAAATAGGGTCCTAAAGATGATGAATTCTATCTTAATTGATGGGTTAGGGTGTACTGAACTGATTTCAAATAGATAGGTTGAAAGAATCAGAATTTTATGGCTGCTTTTGGTTCTGAAGATGATGGATTCAATCTGAAAAGATGTGTTAAGGCGTATTGAACTGATTTCAAATAGATAGGTGGAAAGATTAAGAATTTTCTGGCTATTTATGCTCCTGAAGATGATGGACTCGATCTGAAATGATAGGTTAAGGTAGACTGAACTGATTTCGAGTAGATGGACTGAAAGATACAGATTTTTCTTGCAAAATAGGGTCCTAAAGATGATGAGTTCTATCTTAATTGATGGGTTAGGGTGTACTGAACTGATTTCAAATAGATAGGTTGAAAGAATCAGAATTTTCTGGCTGCTTTTGGTTCTGAAGATGATGGACTCAATCTGAAAAGATGGGTTAAGGCGTATTGAACTGATGTCAAATAGATAGGTGGAAAGATTAAGAATTTTCTGGCTATTTATGCTCCTGAAGATGATGGACTCGATCTGAAATGATAGGTTAAGGTAGACTGAACTGATTTCGAGTAGATGGACTGAAAGATACAGATTTTTCTTGCAAAATAGGGACCTAAAGATGATGAATTCTATCTTAATTGATGGGTTAGGGTGAACTGAACTGATTTCAAATAGATAGGTTGAAAGAATCAGAATTTTCTTGCTGCCTTAGGTTCTGAAGATGATGGACTCAATCTGAAAAGATGGGTTAAGGCGTATTGAACTGATTTCAAATAGATAGGTGGAAAGATTAAGAATTTTCTGGCTATCTATGCTCCTGAAGATGATGGACTCGATCTGAAATGATAGGTTAAGGTAAACTGAACTGATTTCGAGTAGATGGACTGAAAGATACAGATTTTTCTTGCAAAATAGGGTCCTAAAGATGATGAATTCTATCATAATTGATGGGTTAGGGTGTACTGAACTGATTTCAAATAGATAGGTTGAAAGATTAAGAACTTTCTGGCTGCTTTTGGTTCTGAAGATGATGGATTCAATCTGAAAAGATGGGTTAAGGCGTATTGAACTGATTTCAAATGGATAGGTGGAAAGATTAAGAATTTTCTGGCTATTTATGCTCCTGAAGATGATGGACTCGATCTGAAATGATAGGTTAAGGTAAACTGAACTGATTTCGAGTAGATGGACTGAAAGATACAGATTTTTCTTACAAAATAGGGTCCTAAAGATGATGAATTCTATCTTAATTGATGGGTTAGGGTGAACTGAACTGATTTCAAATAGATAGGTGGAAAGAATCAGAATTTTCTGGCTGCCTTTGGTTCTGAAGATGATGGACTCAATCTGAAAAGATGGGCAAAGGCGTATTGAACTGATTTAAAATAGATAGGTGGAACGATTAAGAATTTTCTGGCTATTTATGCTCCTGAAGATGATGGACTCGATCTGAAATGATAGGTTAAGGTAGACTGAACTGATTTCGAGTAGATGCACTGAAAGATACAGATTTTTCTTGCAAAAAAGGGTCCTAAAGATGATGAGTTCTATCTTAATTGATGGGTTAGGGTGTACTGAACTGATTTCAAATAGATAGGTGGAAAGATTAAGAATTTTCGGGCTATTTATGCTCCTGAAGATGATGGACTCGATCTGAAATGATAGGTTAAGGTAAACTGAACTGATTTCGAATAGATGGACTGAAAGATACAGATTTTTCTTGCAAAATAGGGTCCTAAAGATGATGAATTCTATCTTAATTGATGGGTTAGGGTGTACTGAACTGATTTCAAATAGATAGGTGGAAAGAATCAGAATTTTCTTGCTGCTTTTGGTTCTAAAGATGATGGATTCAATCTGAAAAGATGTGTTAAGGCGTATTGAACTGATTTCAAATAGATAGGTGGAAAGATTAAGAATTTTCTGGCTATTTATGCTCCTGAAGATGATGGACTCGATCTGAAATGATAGATTAAGGTAAACTGAACTGATTTCGAGCAGATGGACTGAAAGATACAGATTTTTCTTGCAAAATAGGGTCCTAAAGATGATGAGTTCTATCTTAATTGATGGGTTAGGGTGTACTGAACTGATTTCAAATAGATAGGTTGAAAGAATCAGAATTTTCTGGCTGCTTTTGGTTCTGAAGATGATGGATTCAATCTGAAAAGATGTGTTAAGGCGTATTGAACTGATTTCAAATAGATAGGTGGAAAGATTAAGAATTTTCAGGCTATTTATGCTCCTGAAGATGATGGACTCGATCTGAAATGATAGGTTAAGGTAGACTGAACTGATTTCGAGTAGATGGACTGAAAGATACAGATTTTTCTTGCAAAATAGGGTCCTAAAGATGATGAGTTCTATCTTAATTGATGGGTTAGGGTGTACTGAACTGATTTCAAATAGATAGGTGGAAAGAATCAGAATTTTCTGGCTGCCTTTGGTTCTGAAGATGATGGACTCAATCTGAAAAGATGGGCTAAGGCGTATTGAACTGATTTCAAATAGATAGGTGGAAAGATTAAGAATTTTCTGGCTATTTATGCTCCTGAAGATGATGGACTCGATCTGAAATGATAGGTTAAGGTAGACTGAACTGATTTCGAGTAGATGGACTGAAAGATACAGATTTTTCTTGCAAAAAAGGGTCCTAAAGATGATGAGTTCTATCTTAATTGATGGGTTAGGGTGTACTGAATTGATTTCAAATAGATAGGTGGAAAGATTAAGAATTTTCTGGCTATTTATGCTCCTGAAGATGATGGACTCGATCTGAAATGATAGGTTAAGGTAAACTGAACTGATTTCGAGTAGATGGACTGAAAGATACAGATTTTTCTTGCAAAATAGGGTCCTAAAGATGATGAATTCTATCTTAATTGATGGGTTAGGGTGTACTGAACTGATTTCAAATAGATAGGTTGAAAGAATCAGAATTTTCTGGCTGCTTTTGGTTCTGAAGATGATGGATTCAATCTGAAAAGATGTGTTAAGGCGTATTGAACTGATTTCAAATAGATAGGTGGAAAGATTAAGAATTTTCTGGCTATTTATGCTCCTGAAGATGATGGACTCGATCTGAAATGATAGGTTAAGGTAGACTGAACTGGTTTCGAGTAGATGGACTGAAAGATACAGATTTTTCTTGCAAAATAGGGTCCTAAAGATGATGAATTCTATCTTAATTGATGGGTTAGGGTGAACTGAACTGATTTCAAATAGATAGGTGGAAAGAATCAGAATTTTCTGGCTGCCTTTGGTTCTAAAGATGATGGACTCAATCTGAAAAGATGGGCTAAGGCGTATTGAACTGATTTCAAAGAGATAGGTTGAAAGATTAAGAATTTTCTGGCTATTTATGCTCCTGAAGATGATGGACTCGATCTGAAATGATAGGTTAAGGTAAACTGAACTGATTTCGAGCAGATGGACTGAAAGATACAGATTTTTCTTGCAAAATAGGGTCCTAAAGATGATGAGTTCTATCTTAATTGATGGGTTAGGGTGTACTGAACTGATTTCAAATAGATAGGTTGAAAGAATCAGAATTTTCTTGCTGCCTTAGGTTCTGAAGATGATGGACTCAATCTGAAAAGATGGGTTAAGGCGTATTGAACTGATTTCAAATAGATAGGTGGAAAGATTAAGAATTTTCTGGCTATTTATGCTCCTGAAGATGATGGACTCGATCTGAAATGATAGGTTAAGGTAAACTGAACTGATTTCGAGTAGATGGACTGAAAGATACAGATTTTTCTTGCAAAATAGGGTCCTAAAGATGATGAATTCTATCATAATTGATGGGTTAGGGTGTACTGAACTGATTTCAAATAGATAGGTTGAAAGATTAAGAACTTTCTGGCTGCTTTTGGTTCTGAAGATGATGGATTCAATCTGAAAAGATGGGTTAAGGCGTATTGAACTGATTTCAAATGGATAGGTGGAAAGATTAAGAATTTTCTGGCTATTTATGCTCCTGAAGATGATGGACTCGATCTGAAATGATAGGTTAAGGTAAACTGAACTGATTTCGAGTAGATGGACTGAAAGATACAGATTTTTCTTGCAAAATAGGGTTCTAAAGATGATAAATTCTATCTTAATTGATGGGTTAGGGTGAACTGAACTGATTTCAAATAGATAGGTGGAAAGAATCAGAATTTTCTGGCTGCCTTTGGTTCTGACGATGATGGACTCAATCTGAAAAGATGGGCAAAGGCGTATTGAACTGATTTCAAATAGATAGGTGGAAAGATTAAGAATTTTCTGGCTATTTATGCTCCTGAAGATGATGGACTCGATCTGAAATGATAGGTTAAGGTAGACTGAACTGATTTCGAGTAGATGGACTGAAAGATACAGATTTTTCTTGCAAAAAAGGGTCCTAAAGATGATGAGTTCTATCTTAATTGATGGGTTAGGGTGTACTGAACTGATTTCAAATAGATAGGTGGAAAGATTAAGAATTTTCGGGCTATTTATGCTCCTGAAGATGATGGACTCGATCTGAAATGATAGGGTAAGGTAAACTGAACTGATTTCGAATAGATGGACTGAAAGATACAGATTTTTCTTGCAAAATAGGGTCCTAAAGATGATGAATTCTATCTTAATTGATGGGTTAGGGTGTACTGAACTGATTTCAAATAGATAGGTTGAAAGAATCAGAATTTTCTGGCTGCTTTTGGTTCTGAAGATGATGGATTCAATCTGAAAAGATGTGTTAAGGCGTATTGAACTGATTTCAAATAGATAGGTGGAAAGATTAAGAATTTTCTGGCTATTTATGCTCCTGAAGATGATGGACTCGATCTGAAATGATAGGTTAAGGTAGACTGAACTGATTTCGAGTAGATGGACTGAAAGATACAGATTTTTCTTGCAAAATAGGGTCCTAAAGATGATGAGTTCTATCTTAATTGATGGGTTAGGGTGTACTGAACTGATTTCAAATAGATAGGTGGAAAGAATCAGAATTTTCTGGCTGCCTTTGGTTCTGAAGATGATGGACTCAATCTGAAAAGATGGGCTAAGGCGTATTGAACTGATTTCAAATAGATAGGTGGAAAGATTAAGAATTTTCTGGCTATTTATGCTCCTGAAGATGATGGACTCGATCTGAAATGATAGGTTAAGGTAGACTGAACTGATTTCGAGTAGATGGACTGAAAGATACAGATTTTTCTTGCAAAAAAGGGTCCTAAAGATGATGAGTTCTATCTTAATTGATGGGTTAGGGTGTACTGAACTGATTTCAAATAGATAGGTGGAAAGATTAAGAATTTTCTGGCTATTTATGCTCCTGAAGATAATGGACTCGATCTGAAATGATAGGTTAAGGTAAACTGAACTGATTTCGAGTAGATGGACTGAAAGATACAGATTTTTCTTGCAAAATAGGGTCCTAAAGATGATGAATTCTATCTTAATTGATGGGTTAGGGTGTACTGAACTGATTTCAAATAGATAGGTTGAAAGAATCAGAATTTTATGGCTGCTTTTGGTTCTGAAGATGATGGATTCAATCTGAAAAGATGTGTTAAGGCGTATTGAACTGATTTCAAATAGATAGGTGGAAAGATTAAGAATTTTCTGGCTATTTATGCTCCTGAAGATGATGGACTCGATCTGAAATGATAGGTTAAGGTAGACTGAACTGATTTCGAGTAGATGGACTGAAAGATACAGATTTTTCTTGCAAAATAGGGTCCTAAAGATGATGAGTTCTATCTTAATTGATGGGTTAGGGTGTACTGAACTGATTTCAAATAGATAGGTTGAAAGAATCAGAATTTTCTGGCTATTTATGCTCCTGAAGATGATGGACTCGATCTGAAATGATAGGTTAAGGTAGACTGAACTGATTTCGAGTAGATGGACTGAAAGATACAGATTTTTCTTGCAAAATAGGGTCCTAAAGATGATGAATTCTATCATAATTGATGGGTTAGGGTGTACTGAACTGATTTCAAATAGATAGGTTGAAAGATTAAGAACTTTCTGGCTGCTTTTGGTTCTGAAGATGATGGATTCAATCTGAAAAGATGGGTTAAGGCGTATTGAACTGATTTCAAATGGATAGGTGGAAAGATTAAGAATTTTCTGGCTATTTATGCTCCTGAAGATGATGGACTCGATCTGAAATGATAGGTTAAGGTAAACTGAACTGATTTCGAGTAGATGGACTGAAAGATACAGATTTTTCTTGCAAAATAGGGTCCTAAAGATGATGAATTCTATCTTAATTGATGGGTTAGGGTGAACTGAACTGATTTCAAATAGATAGGTGGAAAGAATCAGAATTTTCTGGCTGCCTTTGGTTCTGACGATGATGGACTCAATCTGAAAAGATGGGCAAAGGCGTATTGAACTGATTTCAAATAGATAGGTGGAAAGATTAAGAATTTTCTGGCTATTTATGCTCCTGAAGATGATGGACTCGATCTGAAATGATAGGTTAAGGTAGACTGAACTGATTTCGAGTAGATGGACTGAAAGATACAGATTTTTCTTGCAAAAAAGGGTCCTAAAGATGATGAGTTCTATCTTAATTGATGGGTTAGGGTGTACTGAACTGATTTCAAATAGATAGGTGGAAAGATTAAGAATTTTCGGGCTATTTATGCTCCTGAAGATGATGGACTCGATCTGAAATGATAGGGTAAGGTAAACTGAACTGATTTCGAATAGATGGACTGAAAGATACAGATTTTTCTTGCAAAATAGGGTCCTAAAGATGATGAATTCTATCTTAATTGATGGGTTAGGGTGTACTGAACTGATTTCAAATAGATAGGTTGAAAGAATCAGAATTTTCTGGCTGCTTTTGGTTCTGAAGATGATGGATTCAATCTGAAAAGATGTGTTAAGGCGTATTGAACTGATTTCAAATAGATAGGTGGAAAGATTAAGAATTTTCTGGCTATTTATGCTCCTGAAGATGATGGACTCGATCTGAAATGATAGGTTAAGGTAGACTGAACTGATTTCGAGTAGATGGACTGAAAGATACAGATTTTTCTTGCAAAATAGGGTCCTAAAGATGATGAGTTCTATCTTAATTGATGGGTTAGGGTGTACTGAACTGATTTCAAATAGATAGGTGGAAAGAATCAGAATTTTCTGGCTGCCTTTGGTTCTGAAGATGATGGACTCAATCTGAAAAGATGGGCTAAGGCGTATTGAACTGATTTCAAATAGATAGGTGGAAAGATTAAGAATTTTCTGGCTATTTATGCTCCTGAAGATGATGGACTCGATCTGAAATGATAGGTTAAGGTAGACTGAACTGATTTCGAGTAGATGGACTGAAAGATACAGATTTTTCTTGCAAAAAAGGGTCCTAAAGATGATGAGTTCTATCTTAATTGATGGGTTAGGGTGTACTGAACTGATTTCAAATAGATAGGTGGAAAGATTAAGAATTTTCTGGCTATTTATGCTCCTGAAGATAATGGACTCGATCTGAAATGATAGGTTAAGGTAAACTGAACTGATTTCGAGTAGATGGACTGAAAGATACAGATTTTTCTTGCAAAATAGGGTCCTAAAGATGATGAATTCTATCTTAATTGATGGGTTAGGGTGTACTGAACTGATTTCAAATAGATAGGTTGAAAGAATCAGAATTTTATGGCTGCTTTTGGTTCTGAA
>NC_134031.1:21327109-21359816 GCF_964204645.1 Tubulanus polymorphus
TAATTTAAATTTATAATAATTATTATAAAACTAATTTATATATCTATGTAGTACATAGATATATAATTTAGTTTTTATAAAAATTAAAAACATAAAATTATTAATCTAAGTATAGAAATAGTTATAATATAATCTATTTTTATTATTATTAAGAGAAAACATATAATTTATTCATTTTTATATAATTCATTTAATAATTTATATATCTATATACTAGACGTACGTAAGAATCTAAGAATCTTACTTTCTTACTCGTACGTCTAGTATATAGATATATAAATTAGTTTCTATAATATTCCAAATTATAAATAGTTATTTTATAAATTTATATTCATATGGAAATTGTAATCTCAGTAATAATTTTGAACCTTTATTATTCATTAATTTATTCATATATTCATCATGTAATTCAGTAGGTATAATTTGATTTTCTTCCAATGATTGTTGCATAGATTTTTTATCTTTGTTATAAAATAAAACTAGAAATCTTATATTCTCCCTAAAGTCTTTAACAATTGAATTATATTTTTGATTTAAAACCCATGTTGTTATCCTAAAATGTCTCCCAGAGAAAGCTAGATAACACAACTCTTTTTCTCTCACTTTTGAATCATGTAAATTAGCGCAATCATCTATAATGAATAATTTATTTGATCCTTTATAAGTATCAATTGCTATTTTTATACAATTATCTAAATTTTCTTTTACTATTTTAGGATCTAATATAATAAACTTTTTCATCTTAACTATATCTCTATTATATGTTTTATTCATTTCATAAGTAGGACAGAATAATATTATATTATCAAAATGATTCTTATAAATAGTTTCTAACAAGTCTAATATGAAATGTGTTTTACCACAATTGGTTACTCCAGTAACTAACCTATTATGCGGTTCAAATATAAATAAATCTTTATTCATTTATTCTTTTAATTTTACTAGATAAAATCCATTCATCAAATTTATCATCATATCCTTTATATTTCACCAAAGAATACTTTTTTCCTTTAAGAGTTTTTGTTTTCAATACTTTTTCTATTTTGTATTCTATTTCATCTGAATTTGGTACAAGTGATAATTCTTGTTCATAGAAATAACCTAATATTTCTTCATCTTTTAAATCTTCTAATTTATAAACAAATGGTTTAGTTAATATTATCTTTTTAATCTTGAATATTTCTTCTGTAAAATTTGGGGTATAACCTTTATAAAATGTTTTTCGATATTTAGATATTCTAACGTGTTGTCCTATTTTAAATTTTGGTTCACCGAAATCATGTGTAACAAACGCTCCATATAAATTATTCCAAACTATTTCTGAATTATCTTCTTTTCTAGCTTGTATAGGTTTCATATTTATAGAACTATGTTTAGAATTATTATAACCTTTCACTAAATCATCTAACACATCGATATATTTATATGTTTCATTAGCAGTAAAATATTTCCACATTCTAGTTTTCAATGTTTTATTAAATCTTTCTATAATAGATGCTTTTTTATCTGAATGTGTTGAAAAATATTCTACATCGTTATCAGATAATACTTTTTTAAAATGTTTGTTATAAAATTCCTTACCTTCATCAAATTGTATCTTATCTGGAATATCTTCTTTAAATATAGATTTAAAAGCATTTGTTACTTCTATTCCAGTTTTATTTTTGATTGGAATTGACCATGCGTATCTACTGAATATGTCTATAACATTTAATATCCAGAAATATCCTTTGTTGTATTCCTCTAAGTTCTTCATATCAATTAAATCTGCTTGCCATTGTTGATCAATATATGAAACCATAACTTTTCTTGTTAAATAAGTTTTATCCATTTTCTTGTGGATTTGATATGTTGGTTGATTTTGTAACCATGATTTCAATTCACAATATTTTATATTACCGTGTGGGTGCCGTATGGCGCCATTTTCATTATCAGATTTAATTTTATTCCATAATTCTGAAACGTTAGAATATGATACTTCACTTTCTGGGTTATAATATAACTCTCTTAAATATTGTTCTTTTTTCATCTTATTTTAATCCATTAATAATAATTTAGATTTAGTTTCAATGGCTTTATGATTTGACTTTTTTTCTGGTATGATAGGTTTATTATTATTGGAATCATGTTTATCATCAGATTTGAATTTTGATTTATATATTACACCGGATAATATAATAACTGTTACTTATCCAATTGTAATATATAATTTATAATTACTTCCAGCATTCGAAGAATCAGATGGATTATTATTTGAATCAATATCAGATAATTTCTGTGATTCATTTATATCAGTTAATTTCTTTTTCTTAGCTTTTTTTAATTCTGAAGATCTTTTAAGTTAAATAACTTAGAATAACATTTGACAATACCATCTGAAATAGAATCATTTATTCGGGCTAATCTTGCCTCTTCATAAATCTTAAAATATTTTATTTCTTTATCTGGTTTCATAGCATCTAATTCTTGAAAAGTAATAATTCTATTTAAAAACTCTTTAGTTTTTCCACCGGCAATCAATAGTTCTAGATGATGCTTACAATATAAATAGTATTCATAATCTATATTACAATTAACTTGAGCACAATTAGTTACAACTGTATCTTTATTATCACTTATACCCAAATCATCTAATGTCTTTTCAATATCAATACTATTCTTATTAGATTTCTTTGACATTTATATTAGAGAAAAAAAGCAAAAAAAGATATTATAAGTATTCTTCAAATGATACTAGCTAGTTAAAGCTAAAGAATTCTAGTATTGACTACTGATACTAGCTATTTGAATTTAAAGAATTTCTATTTGAATCTATTCAAAATATAAAGTATTCTCTTTTTGAAAAGAAAATATTAAAAATATAATAGAATTCACTAGCTAGTTGAAGTTATTGTTTTTTTATTATATTTTATTTAAATTCTATTTGATATCTCACTACTATTGTCTATCTATTAGGAGCAGTAATTATAACTGTCCAGATAAGTCATTTCGGATCCTTGATATCAAATTCCTCAACATATTGTTCACTATTTGGATCATTGTTCCATTGATCAATAAATTTCTTTGCCTTTGTTAACTGTTCTAAATATAACTGTAAATCTAGTTTATTAGATTTGATTTGATTTTCCTTCTTTTCTAAAGGTCTTAAATTTTTCCAACCCCAAATAAGTTTTTTATTGTATTCATCATTCATGTTAAATTTAGATATTGGTAACACGTGATCAATATGGTAATAATCCCCATAATTATCTATATTCATTTTATCATCGAATTGAAATATAATCCACGATTTGAGAAATTCATCTGAACAACCCAATAAATTAGATAGTGTTTCTGAATGTGTTTCGTTGTTGAATAATTGTGTTAATCTAGATCTTAAGCATTGTTTCAATCTAAAATTAAGATCTGTTTGATATCTTACCCTCATATATTCTGCCATATAATAATTATAATGTTCTATATTATCTTCTCGATATTGTTTGGTATATAGTTTAAAACAAGTTTTACAGCAATATTGAAAACCATCTTTGCTAATCTTACGCTTATTAAATTCTGTTATAGCTAATTTATTTAATTCACATTTAGAACACTTCTTGTATTATATATTTATGACGCCAGTGTTATTTGGTAATATTGATAGTTTGTGGTTGTTCTGATTCCATTTATTATACATATTTTTTTACTTAATTGATTTTAGAAGTTCAATGATTTATATATGCATTATTTCAATCACACTTTACTAACACTTTTAATGTTTAAAAATCTAACTCATACAAATATGAATATTGAAATAATGTTTAAAATATATCTATCTATCTATTCTATAAGAGCTCGTTAATTACTCGTTACTTTTTTACTAACACTTTACTCACACTTTTATATTGAATAATCTATCAATTTATATGTTATTCATGTAAATTATGTTTATATATATATATATGAATATTCTAAGAGTAATAGGGGTAATGGGCTTTCAGGTTAAAGGTTGAAGGGGCGAGTGAGTAAAAAATGAAAATAACAATAATTTACAGTTGAATTAGGAGTGTGCGCGACTAATTCAACTGTAAATTATAGTTATTTTCATTTTTTTACGAGCTCGACCCTTCGACCTTTGATCTGAAAGCCCATTACCCCTATTACTCATAGGCATGGTAGGCTTGTCGTACTCACTTAATACCCGGTACCTAAAACGCTGTTGTTACCTGTACGTGACTGTACGGTGATTTCTACAGGTTAGCCGTATGTGAGTATGTTGACGCTCAGACTTGCAATATTGGGATTCGAAACCAAACGGAAAAAAAATCCAGTTGTAGTCCAGTGATTTACCCACTGTGCCACAGAACGTAACTGCAGGGTCGATGAAATTTGATATAAAAATAGCCTAGCATCACCTAACCCAAACTCTATTCTTTCACGCATGCACGTTTGCAGATTATAGGAACTCACTTACGGCCTTTTTAGGGAACTCACGTACGGTTAACCTGTGGATATCACCATACCGTCACGTACGGGTAACAACTTCGTACTTAAGAAATGGTATTGGCTACTAGGAACTCACGTACGGCGTTAGTAGGGAACTTACGTACGGTTAACCTGTGGAGATCACCATACAGTCACGTACGAGTAACAACTACGTACTTACTGGTATTGGCTACTATATAATAGGCCTATATACAAATAGATACAAGTACTGCGGTAGGCTTTCGTAGCTTTCACACTTCACAACCGAACCAACTGACCAACCAGTATATTTATTCCCAGTACGCACCAACCGGCACAGGCCTAACACTGTTTGTCAACTGTGTGTACCGTAGTAGGCTTTCGATAATCACCTGATACATTCGGTCGTTTGTTTTCTGAGCTCAGACCACTATTTCAAAATCTTCTATATCCTATAGTAAAAACAAGAAATTCGAGAGTTTAGTTCATATATAAGCGCGTAAATTCAGGGGAAATCCTGCTTATGGCTCATAGGCCAGCATCTTAGCTACGCATTGAAGTGGTTTTCGCCCCACATACCCAACCTACCTTTTGAAATAATCAAACCTTTAGAAAGGAGGGGTATCCCAGTACAGGTATGCCAGTACATCCGAGCCAAATATCTAAGGGAATCCCCCACCGTGTTTGGTACCCTCACTCAAAGCAAAAAAAGTCCAGGGAATCCCTTATTTCATCATCAATCTGTCTCTCAGGATCAATGGATTTCATACATATAACCGAAATTCGTTACCTATCCCATTTGCAGAAATTATGGCAACATTTATGGGGGACCTCTTCTTCACTCTAGGTACTATTTTTGGGGTCCGGCCCTACGCATCTTCGAGCTACTAACCTAATTGTGGTCTGATGCCTTCTCTCTGAGACGAACGTAATTCTAGCAGCCCTCCGCGACTCAACGGCCTTGATTTAAACTTGACCAATTCAAAATCTGTTTACTGACGCTTTTGGTTACATGAACTGATCAGCAATATACCTAAATGAAATAACCGGAATAACAAGAAATCAAAAATATTAAAGAGGTAACAAACAAATGCCCGTAAACCTGTCAGACACGCGAACGCCGGACTCGTAAACTCTTGGACTCGGACCCGCTGAGCAATAAATTCATAAAATTGACTTTGAAATTGATTGTGGAGAAGAGAGGGAATAATTCGATAGCTCTTCCTCATAAAGAAGAGAGAAATTTCGGAAAGAAAACACAACATGGCTACTAATTGAACGGAGCCAAATTTCCGATGTTTACGGCTCGACAGTGCCTTTATAACGTGGATTTATCAAAATTCCCATGCAGTATCTGGAGATTGAAGTGAGCTGAAGGATATCATACGGATTGTATCGGTGATAGCGGTAAGGTAAGGAAGCCTTTACACTTTTAACAAAAACTGTGAGGAAAAGGGAAAATAAAAATAATAAATATAGCTGCAAAGCAGCGATAACGGGTTTCTGCCTTGCTGGATACAATGTCGTTCAAGGGTGCGTGCAAACATTTCACCGAAAGGAGCGCCACCTAGGGGTCAACTTATGACATGGATATGTTGACCCACAAGGGCTACTACGCGCAAAGTACCAAGTTTAAAGGAAATCGAGAATAGCGAAGATACAGTATTTTTACTTTTCCCTAGTGACAGTTGTATGAACTAATTTTGGCGGTTTGCGTACTATACTTATGTATATGTACTCACACCAGGTTTTTGTTTAGGTCTATCATAAAATGACTGAATTACACGTAAGGAAACGGATGTTAGAATGGGTTTTCGAAATGTACGCGCCTTACTGGTTAGAATAGGAACTTATTATGTGAGGGGTTCGTTGTATCTCATATCCAGGTATACGTGTATCAATTTTCATTAAATCCCTCTATCCGCTTAGTAGATATGAACAAAAATGTATTTCCAGCAAAATGTAGGTGGCGCTCCTGAAGAACCATATAAGTTACCTACTTAAACCATACATCACTTCAAGTGTCTTGAAAAGGGCTGCTTACCACACATTGCAACCTCGATTCTGTCGCCAACGGTTAAGGACCTAGGACAAAAATCGTAGTTTTCACAGTCCCCTGGTGGCAGTTGTATGAACTATTTATGCAGGATGGCATATTACACACATGTCTTTGTACTTATATCAAGTTTTGTGATTTTCACAATAAACAGACCGCATTAAATGCGAAAAATGGATGCTGAAATCGATTTTTCAAAATTTACGCCCCCTAGTGGTTAAAATGGGAACTAATCATATGAGGGTTTCGTTTCGTTTAGTAACCAGGTACATGTGTATCAATTTTTATAGAAATCCATTGATACCCTTAGTCGATATAGATGAAAATGCATATTCTTATATGTGGCGCTACTGGCGAACCATATGAGCTACATAGTTATACCATACATCAATACAAGCGTCTTCCCAAGGGCTACTGGTCACTCGTTGCAACCACAATTCTATCTGCACCGGTTAAGGAGCTAGGAGCAAAAATCTCTTTGAAAAATTTGGGGTCCCATTTATTTCGAGCCCGTAGAGCTCAAACCGTTAATTGCAGATAGGGCGTGCCACTGACTTTTTTAACCTCCTGGCTATTATGAACAACTTTCGGGCTCGGCCAAAGCTGAAAACTCAAAGACAAACATTTTTCTCACACAGTAACTTTTCGATGTCAGAATTTCAAAAGTAAAACGCCCCCTGGTAGGTGAACGGGGTCCCCAATCAAAGATCCCTTCGACTTACCTCAAGGTACCTGTGTTCCTTACATCTCACGTAAGTTTGAAGTAAATCCGTTACTCAATAGTCTTGTTACTAGCCCAATTCGAAGTATTAAAGCCTATATATGATGCTCTCTATCTTGTGTTGCCGAATTCGAAGCTATATATGATGCTCTCTTACTTGTGCATACGACACAAACAAGCTATAAAAATTCCTCAGTTGCGTTCAGTCGAGCAATGTCCTAATTCAACAATCGACTCTTAGAGGAGGTAAAAATATCACTACTGCTTATGTATTTACTACAGATCTAGAACAACACAGCTCTATCAATATAAGGATACACACACAAACACACGTACTTAGGAGGCGCTGTGGGATAAGACACGTATATAATACATATACGTATATGGATACTGTTTGAATCGGGCTTAAATTTCGATGTTTAGAGGCTCACAGTGAGTAAACAGTGCAATTCTAATTATATCATATACAGTATTTGTCAATGCAGCGTAGTACTTGTGATACAGAATGGTTTCACCGACAGTGAAAGTAAATTGCAGTTGTTTATATCCTTTCCGTAAGATCCAGTGTGAAAAAGAATATAATAATAATAATAATAATAATAATAATAATAATAATAATAATCAGCAGGAATACAATAGGGTTTCTGCAAAGGCAGCAGAAACCCTAAATATAGCTGCAAAGCAGCGATAACGGGTTTCTGCCTTGCTGGACGAGGAGCGCAACCTAGGGGTCAGCTGATAACATGGCTATGTTGATTCACATGGGATACTACGCGAAAAGTTCTAATGTACCAAGGTTAGGGGAAATGACAACGAGAATAACGAAGATACGGTACTTTTACCATGCCCAAGTGGTCGGTAATTTGCCGGTTAGCGTACTACTGAATTACAATCGAAAAAACTGATGCTAGAATGAGTTTTCAACATTAATGCCCCTAGTGGTTAGAATAGGAACTAATTATGTTAGGGATTCGTTGTATCTTATATCCAGGTACATGTATATCAATTTTCATAGAGATCCTTTTATCCTCTTAGTAGCTATCAATGAATATGCATTTCCAGCAAAATGTAGGTGGCGCTCCTGGAGAAGCATATAATTTACCTACTTAAAACATACATAAATACAAGTATCTTGAAAAGGGCTACTAACCACACATTGCAACCTCGATTCTATCGCCAACGGTTAAGGACCTAGGAGCAAAAATCGTTGTTTTCACATTCCCCTAGTGGCAGTTGTATGAACTAATCATGCAGGATGGCATATTACACACATGTCTTTGTACTTATACCAAGTTTTGTGATTTTCATAATAAACAGACCTCATTAAATGCGAAAAATGGATGCTGAAATCGATTTTTCAAAATTTACGCCCCCTAGTGGTTAAAATGGGAACTAATCATATGAGGGGTTCGCTTCGTTTTGTAACCAGGTACATGTGTATCAATTTTTATAGAAATCCATTGATACCCTTAGTCGATATAGATGAAAATGCGTATTCCAGCGTCTTATAGGTGGCGCTACTGGAGAACCATATGAGTTACATAGTTATACCATACATCAATAAAAGCGTCTTCGCAAGGGGTACTGATCACTCATTGCAACCACGATTCTATCTCCAACGGTTAAGGAGCTAGGAGTAAAAATCTCATTAAAAATTTTGGGGGCCCATTTTCTAGCCCGTAGAGAGCCCAAACGATTAATCGCAGATAGGGCGTGCCATTCACTTTTTTAACCTCCGAGCTGTTATGAACAACTTTCGTGCTCACCCGAAGCTGAAAAGTCAAAGACAAAAAATTTTCTCACACAGTAACTTTTTGATGTCAGAATTTTCAAATGTAAAACACCCCCTGGTGGGTGAACGGGGTCCCCGATCTAAGATCCCATCGACTTACCTCAAGGTACCTGTGTTCCGTACATCTCACGAAAGTTTCAAGTAAATCCGTCAAGGAATATTGCAATGCTTACAGAATATAGCCATCCAGGCTCTCGCGTATAGATACCGTAGCTGCATTCATTAGCTCTATCCAGGGAAGTTACTGCAAGGGCTATTGCTTGTATATGCGGCACAAAAATTCCTCAGTTGCGTTCACTCGAGACTGACCCCATTCAGTGCGCCACATATATATAAAGATACTCAAAAACTACAGATCTAGTACACCAGCTCTATCACTGCTTATATGGACACTGACACAAACAGACGCACTGACGCGCTGTTGCAATAACACGTAGGTAATACACATACGTAGATGGATACTGTTTGAATCGGGCTTAAATTTCGATGTTTAGAGGCTCACAGTGAGTAAACAGTGCAATTCTGATTAATATCACGTACAGTATTTGTCAATGCAGCGTAGTACTTGAGATACAGAATGGTTTCACCGACAGTGAAAGTAGTGTGAAAAAGAATATAATAATAATAATAAATATAGCTGCAAAGCAGCGATAACGGGTTTCTTCCTTGCTGGATAAGGAGCGCCATCTAGGGGACAGCTGAGAACATGACTAGGTATGACTGCAGTTTAGGTGTCCCTAATGGTTATGTACCTAACCTTACCATAACACTATTCTTTAATAACACTAGCGCCACCCAGTGGATAGGTGACCCAAACTGCAGTTAGACCCATGGCTTTATTGATCCAAATGGGCTACTACGCGAAAAGTTCTAATGTACCAAGGTTAGGGGAAATGACACCGAGAATAACAAAGATACGGTACTTTTACCGTGCCCAAGTGGCCGGGAATTTGCCGGTTAGCATACTACTGAATTACAATAGAAAAAACTGATGCTACAATGAGTTTTCAACATTAACACCCCCTAGTGGTTAGAATAGGAACTCATTATGTTAGGAATTCGTTGTATCTTATATCTAGGTATATGTATATAAATTTTCATTGAAATCCCTTTATCCGCTTAGTAGATATCAATTAAAATTCATTTCCAGCAACTTGTAGGTGGCGCTTCTAGAGAACCATATGAGTAACCTACTTAAACCATGCATCAATACAAGTGTCTTGTAAAGGGCTACTAACCACACATTCAAACAACCATTCCATTGGCAACGGTTAAGAGCCTAGGAGCAGAAATCGTTGTTTTCACGGTCCCCTGGTGGTAGTTGTATGACCTAATCATGCAGGTTGGCATATTACACACATTTCTGTGTACTTATACCAAGTTTTGTGATTTGCATAATAATCAGACCGCATTACATGCGAAAAATGGATGCTGAAATGAGTTTTTAAAATTTACGCCCCCTAGTGGTTAAAATAGGAACTAATTATGTGAGGGGTTCTTTGTATTTAGTAACGAGGTACATGTGTATCAATTTTTATAGAAATCCATCCACACGCTTAGTCGATATAGATGAAAATGCGTTATCCAGCATTTTATAGGTGGCGCTACTGGAAAACCAAATGAGTTACATGGTTAAACCTTACATCAATACAAGCGTCTTGTCAAGGGCTACTGATCACTCATGCAACCACGATTCTATCTCTAACGGTTAAGGAGCTAGGAGCAAAAATCTCATTAAAAATATTTGGGGCCCATTTAAGAGCCCCTAGAGCCCAAACGGTTAATCGCAGATCGGGCGTGCCACTGACTTTTTTAACCTTCGGGCTGTTATGAACAACTTTCGTGCTAACCTGAAGCTGAAAAGTCAAACACAAAAATTTTTCTTACACAGTAACTTTTCGATGTCAGAATTTTCAAAAATAAAACGCCTCCTGGTGGGTGAACGGGGTCCCCAATCAAAGATCCCTTCGACTTACCTCAAGGTACCTGTGTTCCGTACATCTTGCGTAAGTTTCACGTTAATCCGTTACGAAATAGTCTTGTTACTAGCCGAATTCGAAGTATTAAAGCCTATATACTGATATATGATGCTCTCTTACTTGTGTATACGACACAAACAAGCTATAAAAATTCCTCAGTTGCGTTCAGTCGAGCAATGTCCTAATTCATCAATCGTCCTTAGAGGAGATAAAAATATCACTACTGCTTATGTGTTTACTACAGATCTAGAACAACCCAGCTCTATCAATATAAGGACACAAACACAAACACACGTATTTAGGAGGAGCTGTGGGAATAAGACACGTATACAATACATACACGTATATGGATACTGTTTGAATCGGGCTTAAATTTCGATGTTTAGAGGCTCACAGTAAGTAAACAGTGCAATTCTAATTAATATCATATACAGTATTTGTCAATGCAGCGTAGTACTTGTGATACAGAATGGTTTCACCAACAGTGAAAGTAAATTGCAGTTGTTTATATCCTTTCAGTACGATCCAGTGTGAAAAAGAATATAATCATAATAATAATAATAATAATAATAATAATAATAATGATAATAATCAACAGAATTACAATAGGGTTTCTGCGAAAGCAGCAGAAACCCAAATAATCACGCGAATTTCAATAGGGTTTTCTGTGAAGCAACAGCAAACCCTAATAAAACTAAACACATTTAGAGAATAAATTGAAATTAGAATATGAAGATAGAATATGAAGATGATATATTAGAAACTAAATTAGATGAATTAAAGAATGAAAAAGAAATATATATATATATATATGTGATACGTGTAATCAATCATTCAGTGGTAAAAGATATTATAAAGAACATTTAAAATCTAAAAGTCATATTAGAAATATGAATAATGATATTTTAGGTGAAGATTATTTTGATAAAGATAATGATAAGAAACAGAAGACAATTAAAAGAATAGAAAATAAAATAAACAATAAAAGACCATACATGGAAGATGTAAGAAATTATATTTATTCATTAGATAATAAAAAAGAAATAGAAATAACCGAAGCATTCAAAAGTGATATTGGACCATCTGCAATTGAATTTAAATTTCATAAAGGCAAAACATTGGAATAAAAAGCATTTAGAAAATATGAAAAATATTATAAAAATAATTACAGATGTTGAATACGCTAAAATTAGTATATCTTCTAAAGTTAAATTTATAAAATCTGAAGATAAACCAATATATAATATAAATTCTCATTCACAACATATTGTATCTAAACAACGTATAGATGATAGATTAGATATATGTTATAATGAAATAAAAACTAAAATAGAAGAGAAATATTTTGAAGGATCTGGTTTAATATTTGATGAAATAATATTTATGACTTTACATGTTTATAACAGAAAATATAATAAGTTAACTAAATCAAAACCAATTGATGAAAATAATTTATCATATTATAAAGATGATAATATAAATGGATCAAGTTATATCAAATTACCATTTAAAACAAATGCATTAATAAATGTACAAAATGAAGATGATAAATGTTTTCTATGGTCAATAATTAGTTGCTTATATCCAACAGAAGATATTACTCATAGTTTTAGATTAACACATTATAAACCATTTGAAAATAATTATAAGATGGATAATTATCCCGTTAGAATTAAAAATATCCCAAAAATAGAAAGAAAGAGATAATAATATTAAGATAAATGTATTTGATTTAGTCAAAAAACCAAAAATAAAAGGTAACAATATTAAACATTATACATTAGAACCTTTGTATTTATCAAAAGATTATGATTCGATTATGATATGAAATGATGTTATAGATATATTATATTATGAGAATCATTATATGTGGATAAAACGTATTGATTTATTTTTTAAATCAGAAAATGATTTTGATAATAAAATATATCTATGTAGAAAATGTATAACTAAATTCAGATCTGAAAGTGCATTATTAAATCATAAACAATTATGTGAAAATCATGATTATTGTAAAATAGTTTTACCAAATGAAAAGGATAAAGTATTAGAATTCAAAAAATATAATTACAAGAATAAAGTACCATTTGTAATATATGGAGATTTTGAATCACTCAATAAAGAATTAATTGATCAAGATAGAAAAGAAATATATCATAAAAGAAAGAAATTAAATTCTAATGAAAATGATATAATTGATTATTCAGATCCTCTAATAACAAATACTATTAAACAGATTCATCAATCAGCTGCAGCTTTTGGGTTATATATAAAATCTGATTATCCGGAACTAATTATAAGTGAATATTATAATTACAGAAATGAAAATGTTATCAATCATTTTTATGACTTATTAATTGAATAGGAAATCAAATTTAGTAAACTATTAAATGAAAATAAAGAAATAATTATGACAGAAGATAAAGAAGAATTTGAGTTTGCAGATAAATGTTTTTATTGTGAAAAGATATTTAATTATAAAAAAGTATGAGACCATGATCATTTGAATGGAAAGTTTAGAGGCGCAGCACATGAGAATTGTAACTTACAAGCTAAGAAAATTAACTTTGTTCCAGTAATGTTTCATAATATCGGGGTATGATGCTCATTTATTCATCAAGCAACTATGCCATAAAAGAGAAGAAATCAATAATGAAATAGAAAGAGTAAATTCATATAGATCAAAAGATAAAATACCAACTTATAAATTTAAAAAGGCAGCTAAAACATCTGAGAATTATATATCTTTCCAATTTGGGTGTTTAAGATTCATAGATTCATATAGATTTTTAAGTGTTCATTAGATAATTTATCAAAATCATTAGTTGATGATGAATTAAAGATATTAAAGCAACACTATCCAAATAATGATGATTTTCAATTAGTGAGATATAAAGCAATAATTCCATATTCATTTTATAAATCACATAATGATTTCAATATAACTGAATTATTAAAAGAAAAATTCTATGATGAATTAAAAAATGAATATGTTAAAGATGAAGTATATAATAGAACATTGAATATTTGGAATCATTTTGGAATAAAAAATATCATGGACAATTAGTAGATTTATATCTAAAATCAGATGTATTATTATTAACTGATATATTTGAAAGGTTTAGAAATGTAAATCTAAAATATTTTAATATTGATCCATGTCATTGTTATTCTAGTCCAGGTTTAACTTGGGATTGTGGATTAAAATTTACAGATATAAAAATGGATTTATTAACGAATATAGATCAATTATTATTATTTGAAAAATCTATAAGAGGAGGAGTTTCGGGTGTATTAGGCGATAGATATTTCAATGTAAATGATAACCTTGGATATAAGTTATTATAAATAGATGCAAATAATCTATATGGTTGGGCAATGATGGAACCTCAACCTTATGGAGTATTTGAAATAAGTTAAGTTTTACAACATGAAAATAATGATAAATTTGATTGGAAGAAAAGAATTCTAGATATTGCAGATGATTCAGATACTGGTTACTTTTTCGTTGTAGATTTAGAATATCCTGAAGATAAAAAATTTAAATCTAGAAATCAAGCTTACTGTCCCGAACATATAACTGTAACACATGAAGAATTATCAAATTATCAAAAAAGAATTAAACCTGAAAATCATATTCATACAGAAAAGTTAATGGTAACTCAGGAAGATAAATATAATTATGTAGTACATTATAGAATGTTGAAATTTTATTTGAATCAAGGAATGGTTCTAAAAAAAGTGCATAGATATATTTCATTCAGTCAATCTAAATGGTTAGAAAAATATATAGATTTTAACACCAAACAGAGAACTAAAGCTAAAACTGATTTCGAGAAAGATTTCTTCAAGTTAATGAATAATGCATTCTATGGTAAGACTTGTGAAAATATTAGAAATAGAAATGATATTGAGTTCTAAGTTAATAATGGAAAAAGAATTAGACATTTACAAACATATCCTAAATTCATTGGTAACAGAATATTTGATAAAAATTTAGCTGCAGTTAAACTGAGGAGAACTTCTATGAAATTTAATAAACCAATTTATGTTGGTGCTTCAGTTTTAGAAATATCAAAACTATTAATGTATGAATTCTATTATAACGTATTACAACCTCACTTTGGAGAAAAGCATATAGAAATCTTATATTTTGATACAGATTCTTACATATTAAAGATTAAAACTAATAACATAACAGATGATTTAAAAACATTAAAACATCATTTTGATCATGAATTGTTTAGCAATGATAATAAAAAGGTGCCCGGTAAATTCAAAGATGAATTAGGAGGTGAAGAAATGATAGAATTTATAGGCATCAGGTCTAAAATGTATAGTAATACAACTAAAACTCATGAAGCTAAAAAGTTAAAAGGAATTACCAAAAGCGTAGTATAAAAGAATATTCATTTCAAAGATTACATCAATTGCATATTTAATGAAGAAGTTAGAAAACATAAGATTAAATGTTTAAGATCTGAGTACCGCGAGATGTTTATTGAAGAAATTGAAAAGGTTAGTTTAAATCCTTTCGATGATAAAAGATGTATTTTAGATGATGGAATTCATACAGTTGCTAATGGTTGCTGTACGGACAATTTATGTACTGTTGGCTATTATTTGTATGTGAGATATCTGACTTTTTCATTGTGAATTTCTATTCATATATTTGCCATAGCTTAGTATTTCAATATATTCTATCTGGTTTTTGTGTGTATTTGAACAGCTTTTAGGCCTTTAGAATTTGTTTCATTCAAGGTATTATGTTAATTCTGGTCATATGACCATTTCTGCATTTCTGCATTTCTGCATTTATTTGTCACTTGAATACTGGTGCTTGTACTGACAAGTTATAACTGGAAATGGCTCATAGACCTTTAAGAATTTCGGAGTCTAATATAGAATGTAGGGATTTTTATGGAGCCAAATATCACGGTATGTTTGTATTTTTATTCTTGTTATATTATGTACTTCAAAAGTGGTCTAAAATAGATTGCTGTTATTTAAGTGTAATTTAATTATCAGTTTGATGTGTTATGTAATTATATCATTGTTTACTGAAAGTTGGTATGATTTCTGTATTTTTCAGTAATCTTATGTCATCGAACAAACGAAACGGATATTAGAATATATACTGATTGATGATATACGAATTTACGTCTTGGCGTTAAATGATTGAAGTGATCCCTTTTTTGCAAAGAACATTATTACGTGATATGGTACTATGGCGTCGAGCGACAATATTACTACCAAACCCAGACGAGATAGAAAGCTGACTGAGAGAGGGTTAGGATTCCAGAAAGATCTGAAGCTGAAAGAAAGAGATCAATTACAGAAGATTCTACAGAAAAGGTCGAGTGTTTTAAAGAAGGTTTTAGAAGATACTGACGCTGATTTCGGGAAACTGCAAACTGCCTACCAATTATGGGTCAATGATTATGATGCTTATTTGAACGCTAACGATGTGTATGTTAGTTTGCTGTCTGAAGAAGAAAAAAGAAATCATGCGTTGGTTACACACGTAGAAGATGATTTCTTCCGAAATACTAAGAGTCAAACAGAGAAACGACTGTTAGAGCTGTCATCCAAGTTATCATCTGTAAAACGAAGTGATAAGGAATCTCGAAGTTCGAGAAAATCCCGCTCATCTCACAGTTCCATATCAGCAGCCCAGTTGAAAGAAGAACAGAAGAAAGCTGAACTTAATGTGCAACTTCTCATGGTGAAAAAGAAACAGGCACTGGAACTGCGACGACTGCAATTGAAGCAGGAAGAAGAAGCTCTTGAATTGCAGACTCAAATTGATGTGACCTATGCTAGAAGTGAGGCTATTAATCTCCTTGAACATGGGTCATGTGATATACTGAACACTAACAGGCCTGCGGTGTCTCTGAATCCTTGTGCTGCCGTTTTTAATCCGCATCCTAAAGGTGCTAATGATGCACCACGGCATGATGATGTAGAATCCAGATTATCAGCTGATCTGGATTCCATCGTAAAGCACATGAAGAAGCCGACCATTGATATAAAGAAGTCCGATGGTAACCCGTTGGAATTTAGGCGTTTTCTGCGCCAATTCAAGTCCCGTATCGTGGCGAATACTGATACTGATGATGAACGGCTTAATTTTTTGGAGCAGTATACAACGGGAACACCAAACAAGATTGTTGGGGGTTACAGTTACCTCGACTCTACAAGGGCTTATGAGGCAGCTTTAAAAGATTTAGATGAGAGATATGGTGATCCAGAAATAATAGCGAATGCATTCATCAAGAAAGCTGTTAATTGGCCGACGATAAAATCTGACAACTGCAGAAGTTTGGATGATTTCTCAGTGTTTCTTATGGAGGTAGAAAACGCGGTCAGAGAAGTGAATGCATTGCAATTATTAGAGTATCCTGACAATATACAGAAGCTTGTGAGTAAACTGCCATATAATTTGCAAGAAAGATGGAGATCAGTAGTCCAGTCCACAAAGGCAACTGGAAATCTCGTTTCACTCAACACATTGGTCAGCTTTGTGAAGAATCTAGAAAAGCCAATGATCCGACCTATGGAAAAGAAATGATGATGATTCCTGTATCCAGTGGTATCAAGCAACAGGAACCAGCGATGAAGAGACCAGAAACTGTATCAGCCATCACTGTAAATGACAGATCTGCATTCTTTAATACCAATACTGATGAAAACCGCAGACAAACACATCTAGCACTGATGAAACCTTGTTTATATTGCAAGAGTGATCATATCTTGGCTGACTGCCAGGTGGTGGTGAAGATTCCTTATAAGGAAAGAATCTCCTTTTTGATGAAGAACGGTTTATGTTGGGGATGTCTGAGGAATGGTCACCAAAGAAGGTTCTGCCGGGTGAAGCTAATCTGTGATAAATGCAGGAAGTTTCATCCTACAGTACTACATGATGATGATTATAGAAGGGAACCAGCACCATATAACAAAGATGACCATTCATCAAACACACAAGAGACCATAGAAATTGAAAGGAAGCTGTGTGGTGTTACTTTAGAAGATGTTGGTTTCTGCACTATGTCGATCATACCTGTCAAAGTGAAGTTGTCCGGTAGAACGAAAGAGGTCATCACTTATGCATTTCTAGACACTGGTAGCAGCGTCAACCTTTGTACCGAATCATTGAGGAAGAAATTGGCTGGATCTGGGAAAAAAGTTGACTTAAATCTGGATACAGTGACTTCAACTAGAAGATTAAACTCACAGTTACTGAATAACCTTGAAGTGACGCAGCTGGATGGCGGAGATATTGTAACACTACCAGTGATATACTCTATGGAGAAACTACCAGTAACCAGACACAGAATACCAACTGAGGAAGATATAAGAAAATGGCCTCATCTGATTGATGTCAAAATTCCTACAGTTGATGCGGATATTGGTCTACTAATTGGAGGAAATATTGCAGATGCGTATACTCCGTTTGAGTTTAGATCGGGCCCACCTGGGTCTCCACATGCCACAAGAACTAGGCTAGGTTGGATTCCGTGGAATTTGACGCGGCATGAAGGTGATATGGTAAACAAGATTAGCTCTGCTGTAAATAGGCTGGAAAAGATGGTTCAAGAAAGTATAAACTTAGATTTTCCAGAACGCTGTATAGACGAAAGACAGAACTGGTCAATTGAGGATCGAAAGTTTATGAAGATCATGGAAGAAGGAGTAACTATGGAGAAAGGCCATTATCAATTACCTCTTCCATGGCGGAACAAGAATATACAGTTACCGAATAATTTTGAGCAGGCAAGACGGCAACTAGGAAGTCTGAAAAGTAAACTTCTGAAGAATGATAAACTGAGGAAAGATTACAATGTCTTCATGAATAATCTAACAGATAAAGATTATGCAATGAAAGTTCCTGATGACCAGTTACACGCCAATCAAGGCAGGACATGGTATATTCCTCATCATGGGGTTTATCATCCGAAAAAGCCGGAAAAAGTCAGAGTCGTCTTCAATTGTCCTGCAACGTATTTTGGCTATTCGTTGAACGGTTTATTGTTGCAAGGACCCGATCTGACGAATAACTTGATCGGGGTTCTGATAAGATTTCGTCAGGACAAAGTGGCTTTGATGGCTGACATAGAGGCCATGTTTTACCAAGTAAGGATGAACCCTGATGATATTGACTGTCTGAGATATTTGTGGTGGCCCAATGGTGATGTCACGCAGGAACCAGTAGCGTATAGAATGTTAGTGCACCTGTTTGGTGCAGTATCGTCGCCTAGCTGCTCTAATTGGGCATTACGCCAAACAGCTGAAGATAATCGGAATTTGTACAACGGAGAAGTTGTGGAAACGATACTCAATAACTTTTATGTTGATGATTGCCTAAAGTCGAGAAAAGACGATGGCAAGACATTGGATTTTGTCAAGAGTTTGAAGTCATTATGCGCGGAAGGAGGCTTTAACCTTACCAAATGCGTCAGTAATGATCGTGCAGTATTAGAAGGTTTGCTGGAACATGATGTTGCAAAATCCTGTCAAAAGGTAGATTTAGATTTGGGCCAGCTACCCACTGAACGAGCCCTTGGAGTAAACTGGAACGTTGATGATGACACATTTGGTTATAGGATTGTGTAGAGGAGGTCATCCGATACACGCAGGGGCATCCTGTCTACGATCAGTACTGTATATGATCCTCTTGGAATTGCAGTTCCATTTATCCTATCAGCGAAGGTAATGTTACAAGATCTCTGCAGAGATAAGCTCGGTTGGGATGATGTGATATCAGAAAAGTATCAGAGATTATGGGCTGAATGGCAAAAGAACCTACCATTGCTAGAAAAGTTGAACGTATCCAGATGTTTCAAACCAGAATGGTTTGTTGGTAAGGAAGTATCCTGTCAGCTACACCATTTTAGTGACGCTAGTGAAATTGGGTATGGCACAGTATCTTACCTGAGGTTGGAAGATGAAAATGGTAACATCAACAGTAGTTTGGTTTTCGGTAAAAGTCGTGTCGCACCACTGAAGCAAATCACTATTCCTAGAATGAAACTGACTGCAGCTGCTTTGGCGGTGAAGATAAATAATATGATTCTGAAAGAACTGGAGTATGATGTAACGGATGTCTGTTTCTGGACTGATAGTACTGCAGTTCTGAGATATATAGCTAATGACACTGCAAGATACCACACTTTTGTAGCAAATCGGGTGAATCAGATCCGAGAATGTACTCAAGTAGAACAGTGGAGACACATTGAGGGCAAAATGAATCCTGCAGATATAGCCAGTCGTGGACTATCATTTAAAGATGTTAGTTCTGGAAGAAGTGACCTTTGGTTAAATGGTCCATCGTTCCTCACCAAACCAGAATCTGAATGGCCAGAATTGATTAATTTGTCACCAGATTTCCCTGATGATGAAGAAGAGCTGAAAACTGTGGCATCGATTCTTTCCAATGAGGAAGATTCAGTTTTGAAGATATACGATTATCATTCGAGTTGGTCAAGACTGAACAAATGTATCGCTTGGCTTCTACGAGTCAAAGATTACTTGAGGTCACGTTTCGGTCATGGCTCAATGAACCACACATCACAACGAATTACGAAAGAAGAGATGGATCGTGCTGAAATGGCGATAGTGAAGCATCTTCAGAACTCACACTTTCGACGTGAACTAGAAGCATTGAATGCAGGAAAATGTGTACCAGGAAACAGTTCCATTTCTCAATTAGATTCCATACTAGATGTTAATGGAATGATACGTGTCGGAGGTCGACTCAGAAGAGCGAATTTGGATTATGATGTAAGACATCCTTTATTGATACCAAAAGAAACAAGAATTGGGAAATTGATGATCATAGTCATATCGCTGTTGGACATTTGGGAAAGAATGCTGTCTTGGTTAACTTGAGAAAACGGTTTTGGGTTCTTGGAGCAACTCAGAAAATTAAAAATGTAACCCGTCCATGCGTTTTGTGTCGGAGGTACAGTGGTAAAGTTTGCGAACAGAAGATGGCAGATTTACCTAGTGAGAGGTTAACACCAGATCAACCTGCCTTTACAAATACTGGAGTTGACTATTTTGGCCCTATAGAGGTGAAAAGAGGAAGAGGTACAATCAAAAGGTATGGAGTTGTATTTACATGTTTGAATAGTCGGGCAGTTCATCTCGAGATGTCATATTCCCTTGATACTGACTCATGCACTGAGAAGGTTTAAAGCAAGAAGAGGATCAGTGAAGTACATTCGATCGGACAATGGGACCAATTTTGTAGCGGCAAAACGTGAGCTTCAAGTCTGCATCAAGAAATGGAACACTGATAAAATCCATGAGACGATGCTGCAACAAGATGTAAACTGGGAGATGAATCCGCCTGCTGCCAGTCATTTTGGAGGTGTGTGGGAGCGGATTATTCGCTCTGTAAGGAAAATTATGTACTCATTGATTAAGGAGCAAGGGCTTCAACTCAACGATGAAAGTCTGTGTACACTGTTTTGCGAGGTAGAATCTATCCTGAATGGACGTCCGATTTCTACTGTAAATAATGATGTCAATGATTTGGAACCATTAACACCAAATCATCTCTTATTGCTAGAACGTGGATCAACTTTTCCGCCTGTTGTTTTCGATGAGAATGAAAAACGACGTTGGAGGCAAATACAGTACATTGCCGACTTATTTTGGAAACGATGGGTTTCCGAATATCTACCGACCCTTCAAGAACGTAGTAAATGGGTAAAAAACCGAAGGAATGTTATGGTAGAAGATATAGTGCTAGTAGTGGACAGCTGCGTTCGAAATTCATGGAAATTAGGACGTGTGATTGGTAGACGGGAGGATAAAAATGGTTATGTACGTTCTGTCACTGTGAAGACGAATGCGGGTACTATACGTCGTCCTGTTGATAAATTGTCTATGATTTTGGAATCAGATATTGAAAAAGAAAAAAAATGTGAATAATTGAGTTCCCTCAATTATGGGGGTGGGTATGTACGGACAATTTATGTACTCTTGGCTATTATTTGTATGTGAGATATCTGACTTTTTCATTGTGAATTTCTATTCATATATTTGCCATAGCTTAGTATTTCAATATATTCTATCTGGTTTTTGTGTGTATTTGAACAGCTTTTAGGCCTTTAGAATTTGTTTCATTCAAGGTATTATGTAAATTCTGGTCATATGACCATTTCTGCATTTCTGCATTTCTGCATTTATTTGTCACTTGAATACTGGTGCTTGTACTGACAAGTTATAACTGGAAATGGCTCATAGACCTTTAAGAATTTCGGAGTCTAATATAGAATGTAGGGATTTTTATGGAGCCAAATATCACGGTATGTTTGTATTTTTATTCTTGTTATATTATGTACTTCAAAAGTGGTCTAAAATAGATTGCTGTTATTTAAGTGTAATTTAATTATTAGTTTGATGTGTTATGTAATTATATCATTGTTTACTGAAAGTTGGTATGATTTCTGTATTTTTCAGTAATCTTATGTCATCGAACAAACGAAACGGATATTAGAATATATACTGATTGATGATATACGAATTTACATCTTGGCGTTAAATGATTGAAGGGATCCCTTTTTTGCAAAGAACAGTTGCAATTTAGAAGAATACTTAAAATTTAAAAGAGAAGAAACAAAAGAGAATGAGATTATGAAAAGTATTCTAACATGTTAATCAAATTTTAATAAAAAATATGTTATTAAAATGGAGAGTAAACAAGCACACAGTGAGAACAACAAATCATTTCTAGATAGAATGAAAGATACTACAAATGCCAAATCTGTAGATTATAAATTTAAGAAGTTAACAGAATTAACAATTCATAGGAAATATCTAACTACAAATATTGATACAGTTATTAATAAATATGGAGATAAATTAGTTATCCACTTAGAATATGAAGGATTAAAGGGAAATACATATAAATTCAGAACATATTTACCAGATAGATTTCATAGATTATCTAGTGAAGATTTAGAAGAATTATGTTCTGGTGATTTCTATTTCATATATAAGGGTAAGAATGAAAAAGGGCACCATGAAATAGATTTCGAATTAAATATGTAAAATAAATGGTAGAATTAAAAGAATACAGAATATTTGTTGATTCTAGAAGACTTACAAATTATAAATCTCATAAATTACTAGTACAATTAGATAGAGAATTTAAGAATTGTGTTGATTTAAAATTAGTAAATATTAGTTTATGTAA
Source organism: Tubulanus polymorphus (assembly GCF_964204645.1). Lineage (NCBI taxonomy): Eukaryota > Metazoa > Nemertea > Palaeonemertea > Tubulaniformes > Tubulanidae > Tubulanus > Tubulanus polymorphus. The sequence continues at coordinate 21,350,303 of NC_134031.1, forward strand.
TTCTTTTTATAATATATCAGATAAAAGTCTTGATTATAATGCTTTTATAATTCACGTTAAGAGAAATAATAAATGGTATCATCTATTTTTAAGACCAGGATTATATAATTTAGAGACTTTAGCGCAAGAAATTGATAGAAAAGCTAAAACAAAAATGAGCGCAGCTGCTGGATTTGGAATTAAATTTTTAAAAAGTGAAAATAATAATAAATTAAGAATAAAGTTAGCTTATGAAGAACAACACAAATTTATAGTAAGAAAACCATTAGCTAAACTGTTAGGAATTGCACCAAATAAACTTCATGCAAATGTTGATTCTACACCAAATATAATGCCTTTTACACATTTTTATATTTATTGCAATTTAAGTGATCCTACAAAAACATTTGAAGCAACTAAAGATACAACTTGTAATTCTAGTTTATTGATATTTTACCACTAAAAAATGTTAAACAATTTGGAACTCAAATGAATTATAATTTAGCTGAATGTGATTTCAAACCATGCATTCCTCAATTTAATAATTTTAGATTAGAAATTAGAAATCACAATCGATACTTAATTGATTTAAATAATTTCCCCGTGATATATGAATTAGTTATAAGATGTAAAGAATAATTTTTTCACTTTATAAATGAATATAACAGTAGGACTGAGTTAATGTTTTGGATTTGATTTTAAACGTGAGAAAGAAATGAAATTTAACAATATAGCTGCCAAGCAGCGATGACGGGTTTTTTGCAAAGCCATTCAGAAAGATGGGAACTGTATAATTGAAATATCGATACATAGAATGAAATGCATTGACAGATTCGAACCTAATATGCTACCACTGTGTAAACGTCAAATATGATCAGCTTTGAAACCGAACATACGCGGACGTACAATCAACAAATATTAATTTATTTGACCAGGCATTTATTTTGGCATTCAAACATCATGCTTAAAAATGGATCTGTCCTATTAAGAACTCATTTGAAGCACCTGTCGAGTCGATAGATTGAGTGAATTTAGAGATAAGAACGTATTATGATTTAGAATAGATTGAAGAAGTTAATGTTTTTATTGAAATATTTGAATAAATACATATATTGTAGTGTAGATTCAATCAATAAAGTATGAATTGATCTGGTCTGGGTTTCCGGCTGATGTTGATTTTGGCTTTTATGGATTACAAATTCTATAGTGATAAACAATTGATACCTGCAACATGTGTGTAAATCAAACCTATTCCACTAGTTGCGTGTGTTTCCTAATAAACGGGAAAGTCACTCTTGATCTGAGTTATTAGAAAAATAATGTTCATTTAGTTATAGAAATTCATTGCCTTTTTGGAAATTCTGTAATAATATTTCTTCTGTCTTAATTTTTATTACTTTATGAACCAATGATATGCTTTGTAAATATGATGTAATAAAATAAATTTTTCAATTACAATAAAGTTTCAATTACAATCAAATCCAAATTGGCTAAAAAGTACATAGGACTAAATGAAATGAACCGCTAGTTACTGCAAACCTATTCCAGTGTTATGTCGATCGTGTTGAATCACTTTCCTTGAGTTGAAAGAATCAGATCTTCTATGGTGCAACATCGGTCGAAGAGAGATATCTTGGTCTTGACTGTCCTTGACCATCTAACTGCATGCATTCGACACTGGAATCAGCATCATACCCATTTGAACTGCAAAATATTCATACAACATGAAAACGTACAGTACATGTATACAGTAATCAAACTTTCACCGATGTTGGATATTTGAATGAACGTTGGGCTTATTTCAGTATTCTAAAGCAGGAAATAATAAGCCCAATCAATAGGCCCTATTCCCATTGGAACAATTGTATAATGCGTACGCTGTACCGTACACTTATCAGTCAAGAATGGAGAAATCGGTATACCAAACCTACGAACAGCAAAATGTACAGGCCTACAATGATTTCTGGTATACAAGCCGTGACCACATTGACTATTAATGTCAGCAGGTCAGAGAAGGCCTGGCCAAATTTAATCACATGGCTCAAATCAATTAGCCTTTCTGCGTGTGAATACTTGACTGTATTGTGGGATCATTCATTTATTACGTACGAATTAGGGGAGGGGTCAGGGCAATTACGTACTGTAATGCTTAATGTACATGAAAAAAACGCAGATTTTGCGTACAGAGGGAGAGGGGGTTGAAATAATCAAATTTTATGCGTACGTAATAAATGAATGATCCCTGTTTTAAAAAAGGCCTATCGAGTGAATGAGTACATAGACTGAATTAGACTTTAGGCTAGTCCTGGCCAAATCCTATCCATGTTATAATTGCACCAGTTATAGTAACATCACTGTAGGGCCGACGAGAGGGAAAAAGTTGTGTTTGTAGTACATAGGCATGGTAGGCTTGTCGTACTCACTTAATACCCGGTACTTAAAACGCTGTTGTTACCTGTACGTGACTGTACGGTGGTTTCTATAGGTTAGCCGTATGTGAGTATGTTGACGCTCAGACTTGCAATATTGGGATTCGAAACCAAACGAAAAAAAAGAATCTAGTTGTAGTCCAGTGATTTACCCACTGTGCCACAGAACGGTACTTAACGAGTATGTTGACGCTCAGACTTGCAATATTGGGATTCGAAACCAAACGAAAAAAGAATCTAGTTGTAGTCCAGTGATTTACCCACTGTGCCACAGAACGGTACTTAACGAGCATGTTGACGCTCAGACTTGCAATATTGGGATTCGAAACCAAACGAAAAAAAGAATCTAGTTGTAGTCCAGTTATTTACCCACTGTGCCACAGAACGTAACTGCAGAGGGGATGAAATTTGATTTACAAATAGCCTAGCCTCACCTAACCCAAACTCTATTCTTTCACGCATGCACGTTTGCAGATTATAGGAACTCACTTACGGCCTTTTTAGGGATCTCACGTACGGTTAACCTGTGGATATCACCGTACAGTCGCTGGCACGTACGGGTAACAACTTCGTACTTAAAAAATGGTATTGGCTACTAGGAACTCACGTACGGCGTTAGTAGGGAACTCACGTACAGTTAACCTGTGGAGATCACCATACAGTCACATACGAGTAACAACTACGTACTTACTGGTATTGGCTACTATATAACAGGCCTATAGACAAATAAATACCGGTACTGCGGTAGGCTTTCTTAGCTTCCACACTTCACAACCGAACCAACTGACCAACCAGTATATTTATTCCCAGTACGCACCAACCGGCACAGGCCTAACACTGTTTGTCAACTGTGTGTACCGTAGTAGGCTATCGATAATCACCTGATACTTTTCTGTCGTTTGTTTTCTGAGCTCAGACCACTATTCCAAAGTCTTCTATATCCTATAGTAAAAACATCAAATTCAAGGGTCAATTTCACATATAACCGCGAAAATTCAGGGGAAATCCAGCTTATGGCTCATAAACGAGAATCTTAGCTACGGATTAACGTGGTTTTCGCCCCACATACCCAACCTAACTTTTGAAATAATCAAACTTTTACAGATTAGGGGTCCCCCAACACCAGGTACACCCGTACATTGGAGCCGAATTTCGCAGGGAGTTCCCCAATGTGTTTAGTACTATCACTCCATTGAAAATAGTTCCAAGAAATCCCTGATTTTATTATCAATTTGTCTCACAGTACCTACAGATTTTATACCTATAACATTTTACCGTCACGTCTTCTATTTGTGTAACCATGGCAACTTAAATGGGAACCCTGCAGTTGATTTTAGGCACTATTTTTGGGGTCCTGCACTACGCGTCTTGAGGCATACTGACCTAATTGTGGTCTCATGCCTTCTCTCTGAGACGAACGTAATTCTAGCAGCCCTCCGCGACTCAACGACCTTGATTTAAAATTGATCAATTCAAAATCTATTTATTGACGCTTTTGGTTACATGAACTGATCAGCAATATACTTAAATGAAATAACCGGAATAACAAGAAATCAAAAATATTAAAGTGGTAACAAACAAATGCCCGTAAACCGGTCAGACACGCGAACGCCGGACTCGTAAATTCTTGGACTCGGACCCGCTGAGCAATAAATTCATAAAATTGACTTTGAAATTGATTGTGGAGAAGAGAGGGAATTATTCGATAGCTCTTCCTCGAAAAGAAGAGAGAAATATCGGTAAGAAAACACAACATGGCTACTAATTGAACGGAGCCAAATTTCCGATGTTTACGGCTCGACAGTGCCTTTATAACGTGGATTTATCAAAATTCCCATGCAGTATCTGGAGATTGAAGTGAGCTGAAGGACATCATGCGGATTGTATCGGCGACAGCGGTAAGGTAAGGAAGCCTTTACACTTTTAACAAAAACTATGTGGAAAAGGGAAAAAAAATAATAATAATCACGCGAATTTCAATAGGGTTTTCTGTGAAGAAACAGAAAACCCTAATTATAGCTGCAAAGCAGCGATAACGGGTTTTCTGCACAGTCTTTGAATCCTGTTCAATGGTTAACACAGTTTTATAAGAGGAAGCTCGACAAACAGTCAATTAGACCTTATTTAAACCATGGAAAACTGGACTTGATGTCCTATTTGACTCTGGAAAATCGACTGTTAGGCGATAATTACCCTTTATTATTTCGACAAAGCATTTGATAAGGTACAACATCAGCCATTACTAAACAAGGCTATTCGGAAACAGTATCAATGATAGGTTGCCGAAATGGCGTAGCATTATCTCTGAAAGAAAATTTGTAGCCGAAATCAACGGAACGCCTCATCTTGGAATAAAACGGTCTAACTAGTGGAGTCACGCAAGGTAGTATCCTAAGTCGTCTTCTGTTTAATGTCCTGACAAATGACATACACAGTAATCCAAAATATACCAGACCGAGTAAATTTCTAAAACGACCTTAACACGCTGTTCGACCAAAAAACTTAATGATCCGACAAGAAAATCTTGTACGCTTTTTGTTTGAACCAAAACTTTTCTTCATTCTGAAAGCTATGTTATCGTTGCGACACAATCGTCGCTGGCAGTCGCAGTGAATGCTGTCGCAGTCAGTCACAAGCCGTCGCAAGGCCGACCTATGCCCGGCATAAGTTAATAGAAATTAATGAAAAACCAGTTTCATTTATGATGAAAAAACTCAAATGAAAAGTCTGGCTTATAAAGCTGTCTGCTCAGGCGAAATTTATTAAAAAAACTCTTCATTTTTGCAAATAAAATTGATAATTGTGATTGATCGTTGCAAGTCAGAACCAGTTAATCGCTAATTAACATGCATTTTAATAAATCTGATTCCTCCTTTACAGTGAACTTAGCTTTAACCTATTTGAGGCTACTAGCCTATGTAGGCCTATGTATATGCGTAGGCCTAACATCCGGAGAGATTGGTCGTAGGCCTATTGAATAACAACCCTCCTAAATATCGTAAATTTTGTTTTGAAGTTCAATCCAATGAGTCCGTTAGTAAACGCAACAATTAGGCTATACTGTGTTTGTTTGAGACAGTCAAGCTCAGTACCGGTAGGCCTAAAGCCTTAAGGTCGCGTAAAACTCGATAAACACTTCAAGCGACACAGCGAACGATCTCCTTTCCCCACGGCGAACGCTTACCCCGAATGCGAGTCCAGCATACGGATAGGAGTGTGTTATATACTTGTATTTAGTAAATACCTTGTGCATTTGACAAAGATCGGTATGTACTGTAGGAAATATAGAGTATTGATAAATGGTTGAAGCCCGCGGCTGAATGAAGTAATATATTGTTTCTTATGATACCTCGATAAATTTGTACTCGATTTGATTCTCATGAGGAGGAGAAACTCGCAGCTGATCCCCGGAACGACGATGTAGCGACACACGTCGATCAGTCGATGTTTACGGCTCGACAGTGCTTTTAGAATCTAAATTAGTAAATTTCCTGTGTATCGATAATATGATTCGATGAGGTAAATGGGCTATTGTTTAAATTAGTTTTTAAAAACCGCGGCTGAATGTGCAATCTTTGGGTAATAAATTTGTTAATTTATGCTTGAATTGATAATCGACGTGACGAGAAACGTGAGGTAGATTTCGGAAAGACGACTTAGAAAAACATGTCGGTTCTTTGAATGGGGCTCAATTTTCGATGATTACGGCCCGACAGTGCTTTTGTAACGTTGATTCTTCAAAATGCGCACGGAGTATTTGTAGATCGAAGTGAGCTGAAAGATATCAGACAGATTGTATCGGCAACAGCAGTAATGTAAAAAAGCCTATGTACTTTTGACAAAAAAAGTGTGGAAAAAAATAATAATAAATATAGCTGCAAAGCAGCGATAACGGGTTTTCTGCACAGTCTTAGAATCCTGTTCAACGGTGGATTTCAACAAAGAATTAGTAATAGGGGTAATGGGCTTTCAGGCCAAAGGTCGAACGGTCGAGCTCATTAAAAAACAAAACATTAAAAGTAATTTAAAACTATAATATATTTTCATAACCGTGTGCATTTTATATTATAACTAAATATTTATTCTAAGATATCAATAATTTAAATTTCAAAAGCATATTGTATTAAATCAATTGGTCGCTCCGCGACCAATTGATTTATTTACAATACACAAATTCATATAATCAAATATATTTCAATAATAATGATTATTCTATTATTAAACTGAAATACACACGGTTATGAAAATATATTATAGTTTTAAATTACTTTTAATATTTGTTTTTAATGAACTCGACCATTCAACCTTTAACCTGAAAGCCCATTACCCCTATTACTCTTAAAATAATCATATAAATGAATAACATTTAAATTGACAGATTATTCAATATAAAAGTATATATTTACAACATTATTTCAATATTCATATTTGTATGAGTTAGATTTTTAAACATAAAAAGTGTTAGTAAAGTGTGATTGAAATAATACATATATACATGATATAATACATAGCTTTTTATACTAGAACATGATTTTATTTGAACCTATATACATTTCATGTGATGAACTATTGAATAAATCTATAAATTCACAGCTGTTACAGCTGTTACTATGACGCCGAGACATATGAGTCATAATATTGCAAACGTGTAGAGAACATTCTAGAAAGGTGTGCCGGAACTAGATGACGTGGCAGGAACTGAATATCCACTGTAACATAACGCTCAGGATATTCTATTTCTCGAAACGAAATTAGGAGTTTATAGTTTACAATTCTAAATCTAAATGTAAGTACTGTTTTTTGTAGTTATTAGGGCTATTAAATATGAAACCTTTCGATAAATTTAAGTGTATTTAGTATATCTTTTAGATGGCTAGAGTTGCCGCTAATATCTTTTAGATTAATAAAACACCATACGCATCAAGAAGTGATAGAGAAACTCAAGATACTCTTTCTGACTGAGGAATCAACAGCAATGGATATCGAACCAATAGAAATTAGCACAAGAAACACAAGAATCGCCAAAAGATCGAAGAAGAAACTATATAAGAATTTCAAAAACATTAAGACTCCAATGATTAAGTTTAACATTTGTTGATGTAGTTAAATATTTACCAACAATTTAAAAAATGTTTGTAATTATAAATTGTATTTATAGAAATCAAATGATGTATTGGAAGAAACGACTGAACAAATTGTATAATGTATTGTGTAAATCTGATTGATGAATTTTTATGTTCGGTCGTTTCTATTCAGAATGAATATATAATTATGGTATGCGCATTAAGCAAAAGCGCGCACGAATGCGCGCTTTTGCTCAGGTATGATTTAGATATTTCATGTCGGTTGTTTCTATTATGATTAACACATGTGCATTAAGCAAAACCGGCCATAAATGGCCGCATGTGACTGACACATGTAACGCATGTGACGCGGACATGAATGCGTTTGAATTTTCTGTGTTCAGTTGTTTTTATTTACAGAATGAATATATAATTATGATTAACACATGTGCATTAAGCAAAACCGGCCATAAATGGCCGCATGTGACGCATGTAACGCATGTGTTGTTTCTATTTTACAGAATTTATAGAATGAATATATAATTATGATTAACGCATGCGCATTAAGCAAAAGCGCGCATTCATTCGCGCTTTTGCCCAGTGGTATTATTTAAATATCAAGGAATCGAAACAACTTATCAAAAGCAGCGAGGAATGAAAAAGGATGACGTTGGTCGAAGAAATGGAAGAGGATTCTAAAATATTAACCAAATTAGTAAAAAATACATATAATAAATGGAACCAGAACAACCACAAATTATCAATATTACAAATAACACTGCTGGTGATATAAATATATATTACAAGAAGTGTTCTAAATGTGAATTAGATAAATTAGCTTTAACAGAATTTAGTAAGCGTAAGATTAGCAAAGATGGTTTTCAATATTGTTGTAAAACTTGTTTAAAACTATATACCAAACAATACCGAGAAGATAATATAGAACATTATAATTATTATATGGCAGAATATATGAGAGAAAGATATCAAACAGATCTTAATTTTAGATTGAAACAATGCTTAAGATCTAGATTAACACAATTATTCAACAAAGAAACACATTCAGAAACACTACCTAATTTAATGGGTTGTTCAGTTAAATTTCTTAAATCATGGATTGTATATCAATTCGACGATAAAATGAATATAGATAATTATGGCGAATACTTTCATATTGATCATACGTTACCGATTTCTAAATTTAACATGAATGATGAATACAATAAAAAACTTATTTGGAATTGGAAGAATTTAAGACCTTTAGAAAAGAAGGAAAACATAATTAAATCTAATAAACTAGATTTACAGTTATATTTAGAACAGTTAACAAAGGCAAAGAAATTTATTGATCAATGGAACAATGATCCAAATAATGAACAATACGTTGAGTCTTTAATGAGTGGTTAAAGATTAATATATCTCAAATAAAAAATATTAACAATTACATAACTTCAACTAACCAGTGAATTCTATTATATTTTTAATATTTTCTTTTCAAAAAGAGAATACTTTATATTTTAAATAGATCCGAATAGAAATTCTTTAGCTTTAACTAGCTAGTATCATTTGAAGAATACTAATAATATTTTTTTGGCTTTTTTTCTCTAATATAAATGTCAAAGAAATCTTATAAGAATAGTATTGATATTGAAAAAACATTAGATGATTTGGGTATAAGTGATAATAAAGATACAGTTGTAACTAATTGTGCTCAAGTTAATTGTAATATAGATTATGAATACTATTTATATTGTAAGCATCATCTAGAACTATTGATTGCCGGTGGAAAAACTAAAGAGTTTTTAAATAGAATTATTACTTTTCAAGAATTAGATGCTATGAAACCCGATAAAGTAATAAAATATTTTAAGATTTATGAAGAGGCAAGATTAGCTAGAATAAATGATTCTATTTCAGATGGTATTGTCAAATGTTACTCTAAGTTATATAACCAGTTAATGCCAATTAATGATGAAAATAAATTATATAGTGATTTGAAAAATGACTATTTAGTTATGACTGAATTACAAAAATGGGTTGGTT